>NC_045961.1:43074746-43374746 GCF_010909765.2 Amblyraja radiata
ACATTTAACTGTCGAATATCAATTAATTATTTATTAAATATCTAAAATATTTGACTGCAAAAAAAAAACAGTTTTTGCCTTATAACCCATTAACCGGTGCCATAGGCATTAAATAAAGCAAATAAAACTGGGGTTTTTTCTTTGCAAAGTCAAATATTTTAGGATTACCAAAGGACGCCCAAATGGAAATCTGCAAAATGTAGCGCCAGAGCAGCAATATATTGATTGGAGCATTTACTCCAGCGTTGCCTAATTTCCCATACAGTCTAATTGTGATAGATGGCCCTTTTAAAGCATTGGCTGAGCACTATTTTTTTTACCAGCCATCTATCAGTGGAAATATTTAATTAAAATAGTCTATCAAAGTATGTAGCCATTTAAAATAAATCAGTAATGAGTCGACTTCAGTAGATTTTACTTTCCTATTGCTTATATATGACATAAAGCCCACCATTAAAATAAATATAAATAAATTAACGTATTTTCTGATTGCTGTGGTTTCGGGCTGGATCGTGTTCACCTGCCGCCGGTTGTTCACCTGCTGCCGCCGGCTACTTGCTCTATGCTGGTCCATGCGCTGACTTTGCGCCTAAAAGCGTCGGAACCAGCGGGAGGTCGGACGTGGGACATCCGAATCCCCGCTCCTTAGACTAAACGCATCGAGTTGCCCGCCCCCTCAACCCCCCCATCTCCATCAGCTCACCACCAGGGCTGCATCAGCGACATTTGAAGAGATTTATCATTTCTGATTCAGATAACCTTGAAGTACGCACAAAATGTTGGAATAACAGGCAGCATTTTGCGTCTATCTTCGGTGTAAACCAGCCTCTGCAGTTCTCTCCTGAACAACCTTGAACTACACACAGGAGGGATGGCATGTTAGGGCAGTAGGCTCCAGCCCAATACCTTTCTGACAATTAATTAAAATATAAAAGTTCCAAGTGTATGAATTGTGATGCCACCACTAGCTAAAAACCAAATCATTCACTGTTTAATGAGCTCTCAGGTTACCAACTTGATACTCTGAACACACCTATTATTTCCATTTTGCAATAACTCGACAATGAATTGTGATGCCATCACCACTGTCAAAACTGGGTATTGGTGATATTTGTGCATTTACCAGATCTATTCCTCTCATGATTTTATACACCTCTATAAGATCACCCCTCATCCTCCTGTGCTCCAGGGAGTAGAGTCCCAGCCTGCTCAACATCTACCTGGAGCTCAGATCCTCAAGTCCTGGCAACATCCTTCTAAATCTTCTCTGCACCCTTTCCAACTTGACATCTCTCCTATAACTTGATGCCCAGAAATATACACAATAATGTAAATGCGGCTTCACCAACGTCATATAACTTATATAAATGATCTCCAAACTTCATATTCCTCTCCATATTATTTCCATCTTCCAATGACTTGACAACAAATTGAGGATTTCCATAAGCTAAGAATCACAAATCTTATTGTACTTTTTTAATTGAATCAAATATTTGAATAACAATCCTTTTGTATGCAGGTGATTATAGATTGTGTGTAATTTATATTAAGATCTTCCCTTTATATAGACTGGAATCAGACTTCCTATGGTTTGCCTGACCCGAAAAGCGAGAACAAGACAGATATGATTTTGCCAATAGTGCTGCAGCATCTATGTCCTTCCTACATATCCTTTTTCGGTCTTGGTGCTGTCTCTGCTGCAGTGATGTCATCGGCTGATTCTTCTATTTTATCAGCAAGTTCGATGTTTGCTCGGAATATTTATCATCTTGCTTTCAGACAAGAGGTGAGGTTGGATATCAATAAGACTTATGCAGCCATTTTCATAAAAGCAAAGAAGCACTGACTGTTTTAAAAAAAACTGATTTTTGTGGTTCATAAAAACACAAGAACATTCATCAAATTCTATATATTTAAATCATATTTTATCCAAAATGGGTGGACTGGAAACATAGAAACATAGAAAATAGATGCAGGAGCAGGCCATTTGGCCCTTCGAGCCAACAGCACCATTCTATATGATCATAGCTGATCATCCAAAATCAGTGCCTCGTTCCTGTTCTCCCAATATCCCTTGATTCCATTAGCTCTAAGAACTAACTCTCTCTTGAATACATCCAGTGAATTGGCCTCCACTGTCTTCTGTGGCAGAGAATTCCACAGATTCATAACTCTCTGGTGGAAAATGTATTTCCTCATCTCAGTCCTAAATGACCTACCCCTTATTCTTAAACTGTGACCCACGGTTCTGGACTCCCCGAACGTCGGGAACATTTTTCCTGCATCTAGCCTGTCCAATCCCTTAAGAATTTTATATGCTTCTATAAGATCCCATCACATCCTTCTAAATTCAAGTGAATATAAGGATTGGAGGGCAGTTGGGTTTTTTTAATCTCTAAATCGTCTTTTACTATAATTTTGATAAAATAATATTTCATCCAAAATTAGTAAATTGGAAGGCAGTTGCATTTCCATGGGGGAGGGGAAAACGAGATCTGATAAAAAATGTTCAGTCATGAATGGTTCTGAATAGAAATATATGACAGACAATCAATTACCAAAAAGTTAAATTGACATGTATCACTATCTTAATAAAAATGGCAAGTGAATCAAAATGAATATTTAGGATTTGGAATGCACTGCCTGAAAATGGTGTAAGCAATTCCACCAATCACTTACAGAAAGAGATAGAGTCATACAGCATGGAAACAGGCCCTTCTGCCCAACTCATCCAAGACAACCAAGATGTCCCATCTGAGCTGGTCATATTTGCCTGTATTTGTTCCACATACCTCTATACCTTTGCTTTCCATGTACCTGTCCAAAAGACTTTTAAAAGTTGTTATAGTACGTACCTCAACCACGTCATCTGGCAACGTTTCATATATCCACCACCTTCTGTGTGAAAAAACTGACCCCCCCCCCTCCCCATAGTTTCCTATTAATAATAATAATAATAATAATAATAATAAACTTTATTACGGACTCAAGGTCCAGACAAGGGGCAACATTACATTAAAAATGCATTGCATATCAAATATCATAAATATATATAAAATCATGGTATATCATAAAAAAACATCAAAATTTATATATTTTTTAAACCCACAATACTTAAGTTAAAAATCCAGATAAATCTATTAAATCTGTCCCTTCTGACTTCAAATCTGTGCCCACAAGATCTTGATTCCCCTACCCTGGGAAAAGGTGCATTTACCTGTTTCCCTCATGATTTTATACACCTCTTTGAGATCACCCCTCAGCATTCTGTGCTCACAGGAATAAAGTTCTAACCTGCCTGAGGTTGCCCTGCAGCTTATCCCCCAGCACTCCCTCCCCCTCCTCTTCATCTTCCCTCTTTTTAAACTTTAAAAAAATGCAAGCAATTGCTGCCAGGACTTCAAAAAAAAAAATCCAATTCCACTTCCCCAGCCTCCCCAGCACTCCCCCTCCTGTTCAGCCTCCCTCTGCCAGGTGTGTGTGTGTGTATATATATATATATATATATATATACACACACACACATACAACGGGATCTAGGGGGTCCTTGTTCATCAGTCAATGAAAGTAAGCATGCACATATTGCAGGCAGTGAAGAAAACAAATGGCATGTTGGCCTTTATAACAAGAGGAGTTGAGTAGAGGAGCAAAGAGGTCCTTCTGCAGTTGTACAGGGCCCTAGTGAGACCACACCTGGAGTATTGTGTGCAGTTTTTGGTCTCCAAATTTGAGGAAGGACATTCTTGCTATTGAGGTTCACAAGGTTAATTCCCGGGATGGCAGGACTGTCATATGCTAAGAGAATAGAGCAGATGGGCTTGTATACTCTGGAAGTTAGAAGGATGCGGGGGTTCTTATTGAAACATATAAGATTATTAAGGGGTTGGACACACTAGAGGCAGGAAACATGTTCCCAATGTTGGGGGAGTCCAGAACCATGGACTACAGTTTAAGAATAAGGGGTAAGCCATTTAGAACAGAGATGAGGAAACACTTTTTCACATAAAGAGTTGTGAGTCTGTGGAATTCTCTGCCTCAGAGGGCGGTGGAGGCTGGTTCTCTGGATACTTTCTAGAGAGCTAGATAGGGCTCTTAAAGATAGTGGAGTCAGGGAATATGGAGAGAAGGCAGGAACGTGGTACTGATTGTGGAAGATCAGCCATGATCACATTGAATGGCGGTGCTGGCTCTAAGGGCCGAATGGCCTACTCCTGCAGCTATTGTCTATTGTCACACACCTCATTCGTATACCATGATAATTGTGTCCTTATGGGAAATCTAAATTACTTTTTTCTCGCAATTGTTTCATGATAATTAATATTTTCTCTCAAAATAATTATTTATTGCAGGCTACAGACAACGAAATTGTGTGGGTAATGCGAATCACCATATTCATATTTGGAGGAGCTGCAACAGCTATGGCATTGCTGGCTGACTCAATCTACGGCCTCTGGTTTCTGAGCTCAGATCTTGTCTACGTTATTATCTTTCCTCAGTTAATATCAGTGCTCTTTGTCAAGGGAACAAACACGTATGGGTCCATTGCTGGATATATCATTGGCTTTTTGCTTCGAATTAGTGGTGGTGAACCATATTTACACATGGAGCCATTTATTTGTTACCCTGGATGCTATTTAGAGCATTCCTTTGGAGCAGACCCTGTCTACGTTCAAAGAT
Source organism: Amblyraja radiata (assembly GCF_010909765.2). Classification (NCBI taxonomy): domain Eukaryota; kingdom Metazoa; phylum Chordata; class Chondrichthyes; order Rajiformes; family Rajidae; genus Amblyraja; species Amblyraja radiata. The sequence continues at coordinate 43,079,424 of NC_045961.1, forward strand.
TTCCCTTTAAAACAATGGCAATGTTATTCTCCTTCTTGGGCAACCTTGGTGTTTCATATCTCGCCAAGCACCTATTCGAAAGTGGAATATTGCCTCAAAAATTTGACTTCCTTGACAGCGTTGTGTCACAACACAGTAAAGAAAACATGGACAAAACCTTATTGGTGAATCATGACAATATTACTTTGTCAGAGCTGGTACGTGTTAACCCAAAACACAGTGCTTCAGTTAATACTTTCACCAATAAGGAAGCATTTGAAGACACTGAGCCAATTCCTGAATTTTCTAAATCAGAAAATGATTGATGCTAAATCCTTCATCTTTACAGTGTGCAGTGCAATTATAGGCAATCAAGGGCAGTACATTAACAATACTAACTAAGGGAGCATTTTTAGCAGGTATCAATATTTTTAGCAAAGAAAATTGTCTATATCAGTGCTTTACTGATGATTGTTCCCTTAAATACTGTTGTACAGTATTGTTTTAATTCACACATGTGAAATCAAGTTGAGCTATAATTTTTGAATCTCAATATATTGTGGACTCTAGCTACTTCTCTATTGGCACAGTACAGATAACTAATGCCATCATTTATGTGAAGAGTGTGGTATTGTGTGGCTTTATGTAACTGGTGTTAGGAATTCATTGCTGCTATGGTTTCTCCAATGAAAGAATTAGACTCAGCAAGTCATGATCTCAACTATTGTTGATGCAATTTCATTTGTCATTTATTATCCCAACTACCAGCACCTAAACATCTTTATGCACGTTCAAAGATATATAAATATAAATGCATAAATAATGGACCATAAGAAGTCAATTATTACTTTATTGTTTGTAACTGATCAAATAACAAAATAATTAATGACATCCCCAATCAGTACTCTTTCCTTAATTAATCATTGAATCAATAATTTGGATTCTCTTTCGTCATACTTGGGGGAAATTAGTAAAGACAATCTTGAAACTTTATTTCTCATTAAATATAACCAAAATAGAATATATGCATGCAATCTACATTTTGAATAAATGTCATTAATCTTTAGGATAAAACTAACAATTTATTTATGAAGGTAGACACAAAATGCTGGAGTAACTCAGCGGGACAGGCACCATCTCTAGAGACAATTTTGTGTCTACCTTCAATTTAAACCAGCATCTGCAGTTCTTTCCTACACTATTTATTTATGAAACCAGATAGAGTTTAACATTATTTGCACCTTGGACATCTGCAATACTAATGAAACTATAATTTAGATTACTATTACTGTTGTAATTATGAAGATTGTTGTTAAATTAAAAAGCAACCCAATAGATATCTAAAAATTGAAGGCCAGACATTTTCTTCAAAAAACAATAACTTTTTTTTCTGAGGCTGGAGGGATTTAATGCATAAGATATTTATTTAAATTTGGTTTCTTCTTCACACTAATCAAATAAAATATTTCAGATCAAGTGCTGTAAATGTAATGCAAGATTTAAATTTCCATATATTTTTATAACGCGTTAATGCTTAATGGAAGTATGTTTTGTGTTTTTTGGACATGGGGTAGGGTACAGAATGTAGATGCGTTTTCACCTGGTAGGTGGTCATATTTTTATTTTTTGACAGTATAAATTGGTCATCTTTTTACCGCAAGGGGCTAAATTCCTCAAGATTTGGAGCAGTCTTCGATAGCTACTCCAAAGGGAATCCATTAGACAACTTGGAAAACAATTCAGACTTTGTCCAAATTAGTGTTTGCTTTTTTTTCCAAAATGTTATGACTTTGTTGTAAGTGGTAACAATTATTGAGGAGCTGGAGTCTAGAACTGACACGGCAAGTCTCTACTCTGAGTGAAATCACACAAAGCTCCATTAGGGCAAACATAAAATATATGTATGGGGTCCATGCCAAACTGTGTAATGAATTGACTCCAACCTGAACCTGATGTTCAAAAATGAATGAAGTCAGCGCTCATCCTGAAGCTGTGCAGCAGGTAGCAGGGGTGGTAGGATGTGGAGTGCAAACCCTGAATGACAACAGCATTGGGGCAAATGGGCACAGATCTTTCTGCAAACTTAGTTTGGTAAGATCATTAGTTTAGAGATACTGCAGGGAATCAGAGCCTTCGTTCATCCAGTCCATGCTGACTATCGATCGATCAGTGGTCCACCCTAGTTTTATGTTATCCCACTTTCTCATTCACATCCTGCACACTAGGGTCAAAATTTACAGCGCCAATTAACCTACAAACTAGCACATATTTGGGATGTGGGTGGAAACCGGAGCACCCAGAGGAAACCCATGTGATCAGAGAGAGAAGGGCAAACTCCACACAGAAGGTACCCAACATAAGGACAAAACCCAGGACTCTGGTGTTGTGAGACAGCAGCTCTACCAGCTGTGCCACTGTGCTACCCTATTCTAATGCTGCCCTATCATGCTCTAATGAATTTTGATTCACTAACTCCATGAATTGTACTCCGCTGTTTTTAACGGGAAAGTTTCTTAATTGTGAACTCATAATGCCTGGGCAATAATTTCTCCAGTTTTCTTTTGAGATCATTTTGAGTGACATAAATAGCATTCATTAAGTATAAAGGCCATTTCTTTTCTCCCTTCTGTACATTAAAATGTCCCTGTTGAATTTCGGTTCATGTGATGTTCATAGCTCATTTTATTGAACTAGACTGACTCTAAAGTTCTTTATGGTTTGCAAATTTGCCAATGTGCTGGAGTAACTCAGCAGGGCACGCAACATCTGTGCAGGACATGGATCAGTGACATTTCAGGTCAGGACCCTTCTTCAGACTGATTATAGTAGGGGAGGAGGAAGCTGTAAAAGATGTGGGGGCAGGACAAAGCCTGGCAAGTAATAGGTGATACAGGTGAAGGGGGGTTTGTTTAGCAACAGGGTGGACAAAATCTCGACATGAAAAGAAGGCAAATGTATGTCAGATAAGGAGGAGAGGAGTGAAATGTAAATGGGTGGGAGGAAAAGGCAAAGTGGGAGAAATGGGTGCGCACCAGGGTGGGGTACATGAAAGAGATGGGGGAAAAAGAGGGGTTTGCTACCTAAATGTGGGAAATTCAATGTTCATGCCATTGGATTATAATCTACCCAAGCATAATATAAGGTGCTGCTCCTCCAGTTTGTGTGTGGCTTCACTTTGGCAATAGAGGAAGCCCAGGGCAGACACATCAGTATGGGAATGGGAGGAGAGTTAAAATGGTTAATAACTGGGCGATCCAACAGGCCTAGGTGGACCGAGTGCACGTATATGCCAAAACCGTTGCGTTTTCTACGCATAGTCTCGACAATGTAAAGGAGGACACATCAGGAGCACTGAATCCATGTTCTCCAGAGATGCTGTTTGACACACTGAGTTACTCCTGCACTTTGCTTTTTATTTGGTAAACATAGCGTCTCCTCCTTATATTTTCGAAATTAATGTATTAATGTAGATCTATGCAATACTATCTATGTCATTGGGCAAAACCATTCACATAGATTACATAAAAGATTAGATGCATTTCTAGCACAGGGGCAATTAGATGCATTTCTAGCACAGGGGGCAATGTTGCTCTTTCAAAAAGTGTGGGCTTATATGCCCAAATTGTCATCTTTTCATCATTCAAATTTACCAATTATTCTATGGTACAGGTCCACCACTGATTTTCAGGCACCCTTGATTCCAGAGCCTTGCTGGCTTATCTGTTTTGCTGGCCCAACGGAGGTCGCAGCCTCTGAGAGGAGTCGAGCAGTTCACCAAGGCCGATGGGTGGGCCGAGATAGTCGGCCTCGGAAGTCGGCTATGGGAATGGATCTGTCGGCTCCGGCCAGGCTGGATTTCCAGAAACCTAGCCGCAGGTGGCAAATTCGATCCGCTGATTGGATGTCCAGCCGCGGATGTCCCTCACCTAGCCCAGGCGCCACATTTTCGAGTGGGCTTTTGGAGGGGGATTTCCAGTGCCCTGTCGATATTGGGCCGGGTTCCATCAGTTGATGGAAAATCGGTGGTGGACCTGTATTTCATTTAACCATTGAAATTCAGGATTATTGCTAAGATTTGAAGTAATTATTTTAACTTTTTATGGTAACTATTTAATTTCACTGTGAACAGAACTTTGTGGGGGTTTGGTAGAAGACCCTGCTTTTAGTTATGGAGACTTGATATTCTAAGCGGTAAGGAATGTATTTAGCCTGTGCCAATCATTATAGTAAAGCACTATAGGAATTCTATTTGTGGTTAAAGACTGAAAAGTGGATGCTGTCAGATATTCCTTGTTCAATGCATTTGAATGGGGATTGAGATACAAGAACAAAATCAAATGTAGGATAAATCACATTATATGCAAAATGCTAGTTTTTAGATGTACCTTAGCTATGTAGAGTGGTTATAAGCTAAATAAAGGGTTCAAAATGACAATGCCTGTAGTGTACAAGGAACTTTTGTAGTGTACAAAAAATGTTCTAGTTATTTGTCAATATAATTCATAATTTTGCCTTTAATTTGCAAAAATACTTAATCAGATGTATTGATGTGTTGACATATATAAAATATGCCTCAGATAAATCATCACACCATGTTGTGAATGTATAGTGTATATACACAATGTATATATTTGTCTGTATTAAGGTTGTTGTCTGAGGATTCAATCAAACACACGTATAAAACTTTATTTGCCTATTTATAATTTTTAGGAATATCATAGAACTTAAATGTGTTTTTCAGAAAACAGACTGTGAAATATGTTCCTTGTCTTCCTTACTTTCAGAACAGTAGCTATTAACAAATTGTCTATTTCTGTTGTTCATTATGCAAAGCTAATAAAATGAATCATGTGATTTAAAGATTGCCACACTTTTAATACACAACATATATTTGTTTAATTTCAATGGGAGCCGCTGGTAGTAAATTTAGTTAGAGTGAAGCCTCAGCATTAAATGTGAAAGATGTACCAAGCAGCAGCTTTCTTGATGTAATTGCCAGAGCCACTTGGGCACATATAATGAGTAATGCAACAAAAATGGTTCATAGCACTTTACAGAAGCACAGCTGTTGTAAATGATTTAATGAAGGCATCAAAGAGATATTGTTTGAGACACTTCAAGTTGGTGTAACGGATAGCAAGGAAAGACAGCCAAAGCCCTCCTGAATAAGGAGTCAAGGTGACTCCACCATCCCACAGTAAGTGAAGGAAACATAGCCAATGTCCAGTTGAAAATCCCCAAAATGCTACACCTCGCACATATTCAAGTGCGAGTTAATTACCATTCCTCAGCCACTTGCCCACTGATCAAGATCCTGCTGTAATTTTTGATAACCATCTTCACTATCTTCGATACCTCCCACTTTAGTGTCATCTGCAAACTTACTACTCATGCCTTCGACATACTCATACAAATCACTGATATAAACCACAAACAGCAATGGGTCCAGCACCGATCCACCTTCCACCATCACCCTCTGCAGTCGGCTACCTCTCCGTGGATCCCATACGCTCTAACTTTCCAGCCTACCTTGCGGAACCTTATCAAATGCCTTGCTGAAGACCACATAGACAACATCTATGGCTTTGTCCCCATCAACCTTTTTGGTTACATCTTCAAAAATTTAATAAGATATGATCTCCCACGTACAGAACTATGCTGATTATCCTTAATCAAATGCATATATATATTATACCTCAGAATCTTCTCCAGTAATTTTCCACCACTGGGCTATTAGGCACACTGGTCTATATTTCCCAGGTATTACCTTGCAACCCTTCTTAAATAAAAGCACAACATTATCCATCATTAAAACCAACATTAGCATAACATTAGACAATTAAACACTTACGACCCATAAAATGCTATTTCAGGAAGAAGGGTCTCGACCCGAAACGTCGCCTATTTCCTTCGCTCCATAGATGCTGCCTCACCCGCTGAGTTTCTCCAGCATTTTTGTCTACCTTCGATTTTCCAGCATCTGAGTTCCTTCTTAAACATTTTGTCTACTCCACTGCAAAATCTCCTCAAGGTATGCCTACTTTGAAGAAGTTCTCCTCCTCTCTCCGAAGACAGTTTAACAACCTCCTCTCTCTCTGCCCCCCCGCCCCCGCCCCACTGTGATTCCCTCTTCCCTCCAACTCTACGACCACATCTTAACCAAGACCCGTTACCACAGCCATGGTTGCTTTCTCGTGACTTGCCTGCGCCTCCATCTTGTACCTCATGGTTTCAGGAAGAAGGGTCTCGACCCGAAATGTTGCCTATTTCCTTCGCTCATAGATGCTGCCTCACCCGCTGAGTTTCTCCAGCATTTTTGTCTACCTTCGATTTTCCACCAACTGCAGTTCTTTCTTAAACATAAAATGCTATTGTTCTGTGCTAATTCCATAAAAATCTGTGAACAGTGAGCAAATATAGCATTAGTGTTAGTGAATAGAAACCCCCAGGTAGCATTCAGCCCATTCATATGACATTAATAAAGCAGAGCATTTATTAATTGTGAGCATTCATTGAACTGCCAAAGGGCCTTTAAAAATGTCAAATTAATTTTAATAAGATCCATTTTAATCAAAGAAAACAATATTTCCTACAGCTACACAATATGTATATTCCCTCCAGAATATTTTTCATCATAATTCAAAGATTTATGTAATAGTTTTGTAAGCTTCCCAAGTCATAATACAAATAGCTTATGACCAGTTCTGGAGACAGAAAATGCTTTGCTAATGAACAGGTGTAGGAAGGAACTGCAGATGCTTGTTTATAAGGAAGATATACCCAGTCTGAAGAAGGGTCCTAACCAAAACATCACCTATTCCTTTTTCTCCAGAGATGCTGCCTGACCTGCTGAGTTACTCCAGTACTTTGTGTTTATCTTTGCTAATGAACATTTTCTCCACTGTCTTCTTCCCCTTCAAGGTATTCCCAGTCTCTGAACGTCCTCTCCTCTACACTAGGTCATGTCTGTGTTTCCCCACCTCCTCACTTTCATAGATGCATAGATACATAGAAAATAGGTGCAGGAGTAGGCCATTTAGCCCTTCGAGCTAGCACAGTCATTCAATGTGATTATGGCTGATCATCCACAATCAGTACCCCGTTCCTGCCTTCTCTCCATATCCCCTGAGCTAAAAGCTCGATCTAACTCTCTTTTGAAAGCATCCAGTGAATTGGCCTCCACTGCCTTCTGAGGCAGAGAATTCCACAAATTCACAACACTCTGGGTTTTTCCTCATCTCAGTTCTAAATGGCCTACCCCTTATTCTTAAACTGTGGCCCCTGGTTCTGGACTCCCCCTGCATCTAGCGTGTCCAATCGTTTAATAATTTTATATGTCCATTTCATATGTTTCCTTCCTCCACATGAGCCCTATCCACATCGCTTGTTTACTTGCTCTACTTTTCCCAGCTCTGCCCCTCTCTCTGTCCTGTGCTCCTTACTGCAGTGCACCCTGACCCTGATACTGTGTGACTCCCGCTCTTGATGGTGGCCCTCTATTGATATACCACAAACACACCCTGAATTTCACCTTCTCTCTCCTCGTCTGTGTTCTGAGCTGCGAGAAACCTCTGCTGGACATTTTAAATTTAAAGCAAAGTAAAATGAAATTTCCCTTCATTTAATTAATGTCTCGAAAGTGCAATATTCTCATCAATAATCCACCCAAGTGCATTAATTAAAGCAGTAAGTGGGTTTCTTGCCAGTATTCAAAGGCACCTCTATTAATAATGAGAGTCAGAGCCACATTTATGAAACACCGTAAAATCTAAAACCTCAACATGCCCGGACCTTAACTCCTCTATCCAAGACATTTTTCCCCTAACCCTCCTTGAGGATTCAAAAAAGAATACTTAAAAAAATATATTCTCAGCTTCCACATCACATTACCATCGCAACGGTTAATAAACATTTAGACAGGCACACGGATAGGATAGGTTTAGAGCAATATGGACCAGATGCAGGCAAGTGGAACTAGTGTAGATGAGACATATTGGTCGGTGTGGGCAAGTTTGGCCGAAAGGCCTGTTTCCACGCTGTATGACTGACTCTATGACTCTATCCGTGTGATGTGCCAACATGATAATCTGATTCTGTTCTTTTGTCTTACTTAAATCTGAAGTATAGTCATGTATTCCAGATAACGTCATTACAAGGCCCTTTACGCCTAGTTTACTAAATTGAAATTTATGTACTAAGTGATTTATCTGCACTTTCTAAATATCTCTTTATTGTACTTGTCCTGGTCACTGACATACTCTATTTTCCGCTCTCCTGTGTTTTATCAGAAAATTATTTTAATACAGAATCAAAATCTTTGGTATTACTTTAAAATAGTGCTTAACCTGCTGCAATAATCCACCATCATTATATAGATTACCAATAATCTACTATTACCTACATACCCCGGTCCTCACTTTCACCGCACCAGCTCCACCACAATCATTCTGTAGAACGGTTGACCTGAAACGCCACCAGTCCATGTTCTTCAGGGATGCTGCCTGACCTGCTGAGTCACTCGAGTACATTGTTTCCTTTTGAGTATAAACCAGCATCTGCAGTTCTTTGTTTCTACATAATCTACCATTGTTATTCTCCAAATTGTATATCCTGCTCTTAGTTTCTGTCTTGTGCATCATTACTATAAACAACAAGATGCATTGGTTAATCATCCATCTGCATTCATGCAGCACTACTGCACCTACACTTCTCTCAATAAATAATAACTCAATTGATATTTCATAACTAAGCAAACCAATGTTTCTGGTTTCAGTCTGATGAAGCAGACTTTCGAAAAGAGCTTGAAAGAAGATACATCATATGTCGGGTAGGATTGCTAAATCAAATCAAGTTAAGAGATAAATGACTTTCACTCAGAAATCTGCCATACTGCAATCCAGGAAAACAGGCAATGGTAAATGTCAGCCACTGTCTCATTTTCTCAGCTAATTCAACATGTGTTTGTGTATCCATATCTGCTTGAGCGTATGGGTGGGTTTGATGTGAGGCAAAGCAATATTTTTTTTAATCCATTGCATAATTTAGACCGTAATAAGGGTTGATCGCTGGTCGATGCAGACTTGGTGGGTTTCCGCATTATATCTCTAAAAGCCTTGGGAATTATGAGAAGACTTTAATGTAGATAATTTATGAGATCTGTGCATTTCCATGACAAGATGGTGTTCATACTCATTTTTAAGGTTTCTTAGAATCGACTCGAACTCTGGTAGTTAAATTGAAACCATTGCCATTTAAACATCATAATTACTGTAATACACTCAAGAACTAAAAAAGTATATATTGTTATTGACAAATGTGGTGAATAATTGTAGGATTGGGTGCCATCCATGTTAAAAACTTCTGCTATCTTAATTATTTTTTAATGATTAATGCTTAGCAACGAGCTTGGTATGTATTTCAAATCTACGAGGGACAATTAATCCTAGTCATACTCCTGCCTTCAAGTCATGTGTGAGAATTATTTAAGCACAGATCACCAATACAGGAATAGCCCACCGAAGATGCCCTGCTATTTAATAAGATCATCACTGATCTGAGTGAAACCCCACCCGATCTACCTACATTCAACACAGTGGCGCAGCTGGTACAGCTGCTGCCTCACAGCGTCAGTGACCCAGGTTTGATCCTGATCCCGGGTGCTGCCTGCGTGGAGTACGCACATTCTCCCTGTGACCGCTTGGGTATCCTCTGGGTGCTCCTGTTTTCTCCCATATCCCAAAGGTTGGTAGATTAATTGGCCATCCGTAAATTGTCTCTAGTGCGTAGGGAGCGGATGAGAAAGTGGGATAACATAGCACTAGTGTAGAAAAAAGTAACTGCAGTGCTGGTTTCCACATGACGACACGGAGTGCTGGAGTAGCTCAGCGGGTCAGGCTGCACCTCAGGAGAACATGGAAAGGTGACATTTTGGGTCTGGTATCTTCTTCACACTGATTGTAAGAGGGTGGGAAGCAAGCTGGGAGAGGGGAGGAGCAGGACAATATCTGGCAGGTAATGAGCTGACAGGCGAGGGAGGCATTTGATAGGCAGATGGTTGGACAAAGGTCTGAATGGGTGATCGTTGGTTAGCGTGGACTTGGTGGGCCAAAGGACCTGCTTCTAATGCCCTGTCCCACTTAGGAAACCTGAACGGAAACCTCTGGAGACTTTGCGCCCCAACCAAGTTTTCCGTGCGGTTCCCAGAGGTTCCAGGTGGTTGCTGGAGGTTGCAGGTAGTGGAAGCAGGTAGGGAGACTGACAAAAACCTCCGGGAACCGCACGGAAACCTTGGGTGGGGCGCAAAGTCTCCAGAGGTTTCCGTTCAGGTTTCCTAAGTGGGACAGGGGCATAAGCTATATCTTTCAATCAATTCTAACCTTTCTTCTGCTTCCGTACCAAGTATCTATGACAGCTTAAAAATGTTTAGTCTTTGCTTCCACTGTCCATTGAAGAAGAAGGGGGGGGGGGGGGGGGGGTGGTAGGAAGGTGGCACGGGAGCGCAATGGTAGAGTTGGTGACTTTCAGCCCCAGAGGCCCGGTTTTGATCCTGTCTGTGGATGCAGTCTGTGCAGAGTTTGTACGTTCTCCCTGTGACCGTGTGGGTTTCCTCTGGGTGCTCTGGTTTCCTCCAGAAGAAGATAAAACTGTTTGTCGGTGCAAAGTTACAAAAACATAGTCACCCATCCTTCCTCTCCAGAGATGCTGCTTGACCCGCTGAGTTACTCCAGAACTTTGTTTAACTCTTCGGTGTTCTCTTTCGCTCCCTTTTCTATTTACATCTCCACGGGTCAGAGTGCTAGTAATTAACAACCCTTTGCCAGCCTTAACAACCCTGTCCTCTTTCATTGGGACCACAATTGTGTCACTGTTTTGTGTCTCCTCCCATTCCCTTTTATCTCTCCATGTGTCCTGCGTGGCTTCAAACATGTTTGATCTTTAATCATTCCTAGTTCTGATAAAAGGTCAATAACCTAAAGCTGTGTGCGCTCCACAGGTGCTGCCTGACCTGCTGTGTATTCTCAGCATTTCGTCTTTCAAATTTGCTATTGGATTTTCAAAGATTGTCGCAACCAGTATCGCACCAAATCGTCCAGCACGGAAACAGGCTCTTTGGCCCAACCTGTCCATGCCAACTATGTAACCGTTCACTAGAAATGCACCACATATGATGGTCTTACTCTTCATTCATACCTCTTACCATAAGAATCGATGAGGATTGCTGAGAAGTATCCACACTAACCCAGTGCCTGATCACTTGAGCCCCTTCTCTCCATAACTCAGTACACCATTAACCTGTTAGCATACTCATGAACCCTAGTCCTCACAAAGATATTGAGTGCAGAAAATGCCAGACTGGAATAATGATTGATCTCCTCAATCCATTCATTTTAATGTTTTTTGTATAAATTTCCAAAGCGTTGATTTATAAATTGCAGCTTCCATATCATGACAGTTGTTTAAACCCTGGCTGGCAAATTATCCAAAACGATTCAGTGTTTCCTACTTACAGAATCATAAAGCCACAGACTACAGAAACAATGTGTAGGAAGGAACTGCAGGTGTTGATTTATACCGACGATAGCCAAAAAAGTGCTGGAGTAGCTCAACGGGTCAGGCAGCATCTCTGCAGAAAAATAATAGGTGACGTTTGGGTCGGAACCCTTCTTCAGATTAGAATACCGAAACTATAATACAGAAGTACGTTTTTTGATCCACGTTCATGCAATAGAAGTTTGTGAAAACCTGCAACAGATGCTTGAATGTTGGGAGGGGTTTACGCACTGCAAGATATTATCAACCTGATGGCGAGTCCAACTGTTATTGAAACAACCATAGAAAACCCTTGGCAGCCCAGAGAGCACTGAAGATGGTGACATGCACCCACCCCATCATCATCCCCCAATTGAACATCATCATCATTCAATAATTGCGCTGATTGCTTAAGTCAGAGATACGGTAAAACTCTATCTTGGCTTACTTTTCAGCTCTTTAATCGGACTTTATTGGACTTTATCATGCACTAAACATTATACCCTTTATCCTGTATCTGTACAGTGTAGAAACTGCAGAAAAAAAGTGGGTGATATTTTGGGTTGGGACCCTTCTTCAGAAAAGGTTCCCGACCCGAAATGTCACCCCTCATTTTTCTCAAGAGATGCTGCCTGACCCGCTGAGTTACTCCAGTACTTCATGGCTATCTTCTGTACACCGTGGTCAGCTTGATTGTAATAATGTATAGTCTTTATGCTGATTGGATAGCATGCAACATAAAAGCTTTTCACAGTACACTCGATACACGTAACAATAATAAACGAAACTATTTTCAGATACCGGTTTTGTCCAGATTGGTGGACAGTGATTGAACAAAAAGTAAAGGGGAGAATGATAAAACTGCGGATGCTGGAAATCTGAGATAAAAAAAGGAAATGCTCAGTGGGTCAGGCAGCATCTGTGGATAGCAAAGCACAGTTAACATTTCAAATCAAAGGCTCTTTGCTGGAAATTCGTGAGGTTAGTTACCATCTTTGTGAAGTCTGAAGAAGGGTCTCGAACCGAAACGTCACCCATTCCTTCGCTCCATAGATGCTGCCTCACCCGCGGAGTTTCTTCCGCATTTTTGTCTACCTTCGATTGTTCCAGCATCTGCAGTTCCTTCTTAAACATCTTTGTGAAGTTTGTACATTTGCCCTGTCACTGCATGGATTTCCTCCCCTTGTTCCAGTTTACTTTTACATCCCAAGATGTGCAGGTTAGTGGGTTAGCGGTGTTCATCTTCTTCTTCTTGCGCATGGCGTGCACAGCCTAAAGTTGTAGGTCAACTTGTTCTATTTGATCTATTTGTTTGTGCACGTCGGGTTGATTGCATTAGTCGAAACAGGGTAGAGCATGTGAAGGTTGCAATCTCCCACCCCATCGGTGTTGGTATCGGTTTATGATTGTCACGTACCAAGATATAGTTGAAAGCAATATCATATCAGACATCAGGTGAATCAGGTTGTGTAAAGGAGAAAATAAATAGTGGTGAATTGGCCATTGTAATTTATCCTAAGTGTTAGTGGTAGAATCTATCACCAAGTGGTGGAATCTTGGAGGAGTTGGTGAGAATGGGGAGTGAATAGAAAATGGAATTCATGTAGAATTACTGTAAATGGGTGATTGCCGTGTGGAATTCATTGCCGCAGACAGCTGTGGAGGCCAAGTTGATGGATATTTTAAAGGCGGAGTTGACAGATTCTTGATTAGTACGGGTGTCAGGGGTTATGGGGAAAAGGCAAGAGAATGGGGTTGAGAGGGAAAGATAGATCAACCATGATTGAATGGCAGAGTAGACCAGATGGGCTGAATGGCCTAATACTGCTCCAAGAACTTATGAACTTATGAACATATAAGCTTGGTGCAGACTTGGCAGGCCGAAGGTGGTTTCAGTACTGGATCTCTTTCTGACTATGATTATATGGAATTCCACATCCTTGAACACTTTTCTCATGAACCATTTACTTTTATAAAAGTCAAATGGTTTAAAGCAGACATGGTATGAGATTTATCTCTATTTTCTCTTTGGAAAGCAGAATGAAATAGGTTCAGAATCGCTGTGCCGGAACAGATGAGGATTGAGTCGACTACATTTATTGCAATCTGTGTAGGGTTCTGATTGATGCTACACTCTGGGTGTCCAACACAAGATTAAAACACTTTCCCAGTCAATCAGTTTGAAGCGTGCAAAAGTAAAAGGAAACTGAAGAGTGGGTTGAGATGCATGCATATCAATTCTGCTTCAAAAAATGGCAGAAATCTTCACACAAGGTCATCTTTATGTATGACAATTAACATCCAGCTGTCAAAAATAGCACCAACAAATGTTATAGTTTTATCAAAATTTCCAAAAAGTCATCTTTCAATAGCACAGGCAAACATGTGTTACTCTTTTTACGTTAAACAATTTGCTGTACTTGCCTGTGTAATTTTTTTCAGATATTTGCAGTGCATTTGCAACATGTTGACAGTATAAATCCGCAGATTCTCATAAATGCTAACCTTCAAACACAAATCAGGTGTGAAGTCCAAATTGATTCCAAAACAAAAATGAATTGAAACAGTCAGTCAAATTGTTGCAGCTTTATCAAGATCATCCATATCCAGAGAACAAATTTAAAAAGCAATTATGAATGTTTGGAAGATGAGGAACGAAATGGAAGACATAACAAAATAGGTTTGAGAATACAGATAAATGGATCACTAAAAACTAGAATGTAAAATGATAGGGTTAGGAGATCTCTGTTCAATAATACAGATTTATTTGTTGAGGAATATAATGCTGATAAAAGGAGATAAATTTAGTTGTATGGAGAATCTTGGCTGAACCACATTTGGTGAACTTTATAAAGATTTGTTATACATACTACAAAAAAGCATATTGAAATAATGGTGCAAATGCAGAAACAATTTGCAATGATATTACAAGAGAAAACACAGTACTTTTAATTTATATAGAATCTTTTCATAAGATCATAAGATCAAGTGATAGGAGCAGAATTAGGCCAATCAGCCAATCAAGTCTACTCCGCCATTCAATCATGGCTGATCTAACTCTCTCTCCTAACCCCCTTCTCCTGCCTTCTCCCCATAACCTCTGACCCTGTACTAATCAAGAATCTAACTATCTCTGCCTTAAAAATATCCACTGACAGCCTCCAAAGCCTTCTATGGCAAATAATTCCACAGATTCTCCACCCTCTGACTAAAGAAATTCCTCCTCATCTCCTTCCTAAAAGAACGTCCTTTAATTTTGACGCTATCTAGTCCTAGACTCTCCCACTACTGGAAACATTCTCTCCACATCCACTCCAATTAAGCCGTTTTGTTAGCTTTTTTTAAACCTCCCAAATCTGTGCCTGAACCCCTCTGTCAGTGGATCACCAGCTTCCTGACAGGAAGCAGCATGTGAGGCTGGGAAAGCACATCTCGGACGCGCAAACGCTCAGCGTAGGAGCACCGCAAGGCTGCGTACTCTCTCCTCTCCTCTACTCTCTCTACACCAACGACTGCACCTCCACAAACATCTCTGTCAAGCTTCTCAAGTTTGCGGACGACACAACCCTGATTGGACTGATCCAGGATGGGGAGGAATCTGCCTACAGACAGGAAGTGTCATACCTGGCATCCTGATGCCATTGCAACAACCTAGAGCTCAATGCTCTTAAGACAGTGGAATTGATTGTAGACTTTAGGAGAGCTCCCCCTCCTCTCACCCCACTCACCATCAACAACACCACAGTCACATCTGTGGAGTCTTTTAAGTTCCTGGGAACCATCATCTCCAAGGACCTTAAGTGGGGGGCTACCATCGACTCCACCCAACAGAGGATGTACTTCCTACGGCAGCTGAGGAAGCACAATCCGCCACAGGCAATGATGCTCCAATTTTACACGGCCATCGTAGAGTCTGTTCTCATCTTCTCCATCATGGTCTGGTTTGGCTCAGCCACCAAGCACGACACCTGGAGGCTGCAGCGAATCGTCCGATCAGCAGAGAAGGTTATTGGCTGCAACCTTCCCTTCATTGATGAACTGTACACTTCAAGGGCCAGGAAGCGGGCGGGTAAGATCATCTCTGACCCCTCTCACCCTGGCCACATCACTTCCCTCTGGAAGGCGACTCCGGATTGTCAAAGCTGCCAGAGCCAGACATAAAAACAGTTTTTATCCACGAGTAGTTACTCTACTCAACAGCCAAAAATCTGTAGCCGCCCTTTGATCTGGTATTTTGTTGGTTCACATTCTTGATCAATGGTGTTTTATCATTAATGTTTTATTATTATTAATGTTTAGTGTTTTCTCAGTCATTCGTAACTGTCACTGTATGTCATGTTGTTACTTGTGGGCGGAGCACCAAGGCAAATTCCTTGTATGTGAATACTTGGCCAATAAACTAACTAACTAACTAACTAACTAACTAACTAACTAACTAACTAACTAACTAACTAACTAACTAACTAACTAACTAACTAACTAACTAACTAACTCACTCACTCACTCACTCACTCACTCACTCACTCACTCACTCACTCACTCACTCACTCACTCACTTACTTACTTACTTACTTACTTACTTACTTACTTACTTACTTACTTACTTACTATATTTCCTAAGATTCCTATCAAATTATAACATAATACTACCTCAGAGCTGATGACCGAAAACTTAACGATGAAGTAAGCTAAGGGAAAAGAAGAGAAGGTGAAGCATGGTGAAGCATGTTAGCAAGGTGAAGTTTTGGTCAAGGGTTCCAGTGTTCTTGGTTCTGGCAGTTGTTGGCACAGTTGTCATTGAAACAGCAATTAAAATTGGACACCTACAAGGATAGGAAAGGTTTGGAGGGATATGGGCTGAACACTGGCAGGTGGGACTGGTTTAGATGGGGCATCTTGTTGGCATGTGCAAGTTGGGCTGAAGGGCCTGTTTCCATGCTGTATGACTCTATGATTCTCACCTGTAGAGTGAAACCACCGAGCCCGGCCCTTGCTCGTCCCTGAGAACCGGAGAGGAGGGTAGATAGAGGGAGCTGGCGACGGCGGACGCAAGAACAAAGGGCTGGTTAGAAGAACTGGGCTCTTCCCTTTCACGGCCTCAAGGTCGACCACTGGAGGCATGAATGGTGGCCAAGTGAGGAGAAGGACAAGGGTCCATTGCGCTATCCAGATAGACGTGATGGCTGCAGATTGGACTTTGAAAATGGTGCCCAAAATTTGGCGATTGTTGCATATGGTCTCAGTGCACAATTCATATTCACTTTGCACTTTATCTGGGATTGTACTTATGTTTGGTAATACTTTTACTGAACTGTATTCAAATGAATGAATTTCACTATACCATTGTACACGCAATAATAAAGAACTATTGCCGCTAAAAACTGAGGAAACATTGGAGGCCAGAAATAGATTAAATTAGATAACTTTGATTCCAGCGTTGAAGAGATGGCTGAGGAATGAGGCCTTAAATGAGGCCTAAAATGTCACAAAGAGCAGCTACTTGTCTAGAGGCACCAATGAAGCGCTTTGGTACTCTAACTGGGATGGTGTCTGGTCCCATAACCTTTGCTGTATTCAGTGCTCTCACCAGTTTTTCACATGAAGTGAATCGAATTGCATGAAAGCTATCTTCAGTGATGAGTTGAGCTGGATCATTCCTTCAGCATCCCTGTCTAAAGATGTTTGCAGATGTTGTAGTCTTGTTTTTAGCATCTACATGTCAATGGGATAAAGACTCTAACCATCTACCCTATCTATGCTGCTGAAATGTTGTAATGTACCAACCCCCTAAGTCTCCTTCGCTCCAGGGAAAACAAGTACTGCCTACTCATATCTTCCCCAGATCTAAAGTTCTTGAATCCAGGCAACATCCTATGGTAGGATATAATGGAGAGCAACATGTCCAGTTTAAATTTAGTTACATCTTTGCTTTAAAAAAAAGAGGAATCCTAGTATAGAAATGGGCCTCATCAGCCCACCTTATGTTTGCTAACTGTGATGCCTCTTTGCCCTGATCCCATTTGTCTACATTAGGCTCACATCCCTCTATGCTCTTCCTGTTCAAGCTCCTGACCAATTGCTGTTTAAACATTGTAATTGTGTCTACCTCTACCACCTCTTCTGGTTGCAGATATTGTAGCCTTGTTTTTGACATCTAGCCGTTCTCCACTGTTGTTGAGTTTGAGGGTGTTTTTGTAGCTTCCTCCTACTGTAGACAGTTGAATCATTCACCACCAATAACGGCCAGATGCAGACTTATGCCACACTTGCTCCTTCTTGCTGGCAAAACCGACCTCAATAAGCCAACTTTCCTCTTTTGTCCTTCAAAAGGTGTACCTGTCCCAACACCTTGTTCCGTGAAGGTCACAAAGTACTACAGTAACTCAGCGGATCAAGTAATTTCTCTGGAGAAGATGGATAGGTGATAAAAGACAATAGACAATGGACAATAGGTGCATGAGTAGGCCATTCGGCCCTTCGCGTCAGCACCGCCATTCAATGTGATCATGGCTGATCATCCCCATCTAGCTCTCTCTTGAAAGCATCCAGAGAGCCTGCCTCCACCGCCCTCTGAGGCAGAGAATTCCACAGACTCACCACTCTCTGTGATGTATCCATGTTTTCCAGAAAGGCCGCCTGACTAGCTGAGTTACTCCAACTTTGTGTTTGTTGGTGTAAACCAACATCTGTAGTGGCCAAATACAAATTAGAGGAACACCACCTCATATTTCGCTTGGGCAGCTTACAACCCAGCGGTATGAATATTAATTTCTCTAACTTCAAGTAACCCTTGCATCCCCTCTATCTTTTTCTCCCTCCCACCCTAGAAGTAGTAGTGGTTTCACTGTTCTACTGAGTTCCATTGTTTGTATTACTCGTTATCACCTTTCCCACAGCCAACAATGGATCATTGTAGGCTCCACCTTTCCTTGATCTTTCATTAATTTGTTCTGTGTACCTTTTCGTATATCTCGGTTGCTTCTCCCCTGACACTCATTCTGGTCTCGACCCAAAACGTCACCTATTCCTTTTCCCCAGCGATGCTGCCTGACCCACTGAGGTACTCCAGTATTTTGTGTCTATCTTCTGTAGTTCCTTGTTTCTATACTTTGTTTCTTGAGCTATCTTTCTCTTGCCGTCATGCCTCACTTAATGCAGCAATCACAATAACAATATTACTTTAGTTAGAACAAAAAAGCATTTTTATTGCACAACTCAATTAATGTGTGATCTTTGCCAGGGACAGAGTAACTCAGATGGACACCAATAGCACGTGAACAGTAAATAATATCAAATTAAACTGATTTGACAGTGCAGTCATGGCTGACATCGTCAGCGTAGGTAGGAAGGAGTTATTTGTGAATGTTTACAGCAGAGTACTCTGGGGATTCAGAAAATGAATGCAGGAGCAATTTTAGGTCCATGGATTTCTAATTTATCCAAGAAAACAATTCCGTGAAATCACTATCCACTGCAGAGTTGTTCTGGATTATAATTCACACACTAACTAATGTGCTTTCCTAGGAATGTGGGGATAAAATATAGACACATGGTAAAATGAATAATGCTTAACTAAGATACATTGACTACATTCTATGGAATTATAACAATATTAATACATTTTTTCTGTGAATTGCATATCTAAAAATATCTTTACATGGAAAGATTTCTGTTCAAAGTCCTCAAAATAAATCTTAAATCTTATCTATATTACAATCGCCTTATTTTCCTGTTCACAGACATTGAGGAAGCTGCACATTTTATTTTAGCGTTAGTCTTTGGATGTGGCTGTTTAAGCTTCTGGCCACCTAATTTAATTAATAGAGTTTCTTTATTAAACTTTAGTAATCTTTTTAGAGTCACTCAGCATAGAAACAGGCCCTTCGCACCAACTTGCCCACATCGACCAACATGCTACACCAGACCCACCTGCCTGAATTTGGCCCATATCCCTCCAAACCTATGCTATCCATGTACCTGTCTGAATGATACCTAGACATTGCAATAGTACCTGCCTCAACGACATCCTCTGGCAGCTCGTTCCATACGCCCGCCACCATTTGAGTGTAAAAATAAATATCCCTCATGTTCCTATTAATTCTTTCCCCCCCTCTCCTTAACCCTAAGTTCTCTGGTTCTTGAATCTCCTACTCTGGGCAAGGGACTTTGCACGTTTACCCAATCTATTCCTCTCATGATTTTGTACTCCTCTATAAGATCACCCATCATTCTGCGCTCCAATTAATAAAGCCTTAGCCTGCTCAACCTATCCCTACAGCTGAGGCCTTTGAGTCCTGGCAATAGCATCTTTGATTATGTTGGCTGCTTTCCCAGCTAGCATGAAATGTAGATCGAGTCATTGGTGGACCGTGTGATGGACTGAGCTACATCCACAACTCTCCGTAACTTCTTACTTCCATGGTGACGATAAGTAGGACTTTTCAGGATAATAATTGAACAATGACAGAGTGCTGATGTACACCGAGCCATGATGATGTGCAGCCTGATATGAGACACAAGGAATTGGCAAACCCCAGATGTTATTGCACTTGTCCTCTGCAGTGGTGAATATCACAAGTGAGACAACATGCCAGACAAAACCTTCACACTGACTAGTGACTAATGTCCCAGTGTAGCTGGGACATGTTGGCCGGTGTGGTCAAGTTGGGCCAAAAGACCTGTTTCCAAACTGTATAATTCTATGACTCTATGACTGATGCAGCGACAGGGCACCAGGCAGTACACAGTCATGTGTGTTGACTGAACAAACTGTAGCCTGGATGGTGTCAAACTCTTTGAGTGCTGTTGCAATTGTAAACACCACTACTCTTGTAAATAGTAGATAGCCCTCGGAAATTTGGTCGGGCAACATCTCTGGAGAACAAGGATGGACGACGTTTCGTGTCGAGACCACAATCCCTCCCACCACAATCAGTCTGAAGAAGGGTTCTAAGCCAATTACTTTTCTTCAGGGATGCTGCCTAACCCACTGAGCTACTCCAGCGTTTTGGTTCTATCTTCACTGATCACAGACTTTGCCCTAATCTTGCAGCAAACGTACACGTCATTTTATATTTGGCTGAAACATGCCAGGTCCAGCCTGCACCTTATGCCTACTCCTGAGCCCCACACTCCCATCAACGAACCCTCCCAGCATCCCTGTGACCGAACTATTGAAGCCTCACATTTTATATCAACCACTGGGCTTCAACTTGGGTGGTGGAGCAGTGTGGGAGCAGGGACTGACATTCGGGCAGCGGATTCTAATGTTCCATCATCGACTCTGACCTCCCTACCATCGAGGGGATCTATCGCAGTCGCTGCCTCAAAAAGGCTGCCAGCATCATCAAGGATCCACACCATCCTGGCCACTCACTCATCTCCCCGCTACCTTCAGGTAGAAGGTACAGGAGCCTGAAATCTGCAACATCCAGGTTCAGGAATAGCTACTTCCCCACAACCATCAGGCTATTAAACTCAACTCAAAGAAAACTCTGATCATCATTAGCCCATGGCACTTTATCTGTTTAATTATGGGTGTATATATATATTCATTGGTATATGGTCACACTGATCTGTTCTGTTCTGTTCTGTATTTATTTATGCCTACGATATTCTGTTTGAAGCAAAGCGAGAATTTCATTATCCTATCTGGGACACATGACAATAAACTCTCTTGAACCCAATGGAGCTGCTTTTAAATATCTCTGATGATCAGGTGCATTAGCATCTGGCCTCCAGTGTATTCTAGACTTCTGTATTGCAACATGTCAGTGTGGAACTGCTGGGTGCTGTTCAACGCAGCCCAGCACAATTCTAACAGCAACACACATTAATATAGGAGCACATTGTGGGCAGCACTGTGGCGCTGCAGGAGAGTTGCTGCCCTATAGCACCTGGGACCTGGGTTTGATCCTGACTACGGGTGCTGGCTGTATGGAGTTTATACGTTCTCCCTGTGACTGCATGGGTTTTCCGGTTTCCTCCCACACTCCAAAAACAGGTTTGTAGGTTAATTGGCTTTGGTAAAATTGTAAATTGTCCACTAGTGTGTAGAATAATTCTAGTGTATGGGTTGATTGCTGGATGGCATGGCTTCAGAGGACCGAAGGGCATGTTTCCACGCTGTATCTCTAAAGTCGAGCGTCTAAAGTCTAAAGTCAGGCAGTGAGTCAGGCAGTATCTGGGAAGGGAATGGACAGGCAACATTTCAGGTCGGGAGACTCCCATCTCGAAACATTGCCTGTCCATTCCCTCCACAAAGGTTGCCTGGCTCGCTGAGTTCCTCCAGCACTTTGTGCTTTACTCAAGTTCCCAAAACGGTCGTTGCTGGGGTTGGTGTTCAGACACAAAGTCCAGCAGAGCTGGAGAGCAGTGGTGTCAATTGTGTCCATACAGCATTCGAGAGGTGAAAAATCCCCTGCCCTCCCCAAACCTGGTGAAACTGAAAGTTAAAGACTTTTTTGCAGGAGAATGCTACACAATAATTAATACTTTATTCAAAGTTTATTCAAAACTTTCCACAGAGAGTTATAATGATACTATGATTGATAATAAAAATGTTCAAACACCTCTGACTAAATAATTTCAGGATAGCAGCACCAACAACAAACAAATGGAAACTAATCTTGCCACAAATAGTTATTCTTTTTAGTCCTTGTACACATTTGATGGCACGATACATTAGCTCCTGACAATCAAGCTCTCCGGCACTGACAATTAAATATCACCGAAGGTGGAGACTCAACTCTTTTCATGTTACTTGCCACTGGAGATTTCTAAATCCACTCTTCTGTGCACTTTTTTCCAATCTATTTATTCTTATTCACTTAATCTAACCATTCAATCCTCAACCCTCCCCCCTCACTTAGCATTGAATTCACCCACTCTGACATACATTTGCTTGGGCTCCACCCTCCATTGGTCATCTGTTGCCAGCTCTGCTTGGTTCTGGCCTTTTCTTACCTCCTGTTCCCTCCCCTCTACGTTCAGTCCGAAGAAGGTTCCCGACCCAAAACGTAACCCATCCTTTTTCTCCAGAGATGCTGCCTGACCAGCTAAGTTACTCCAATCCTTTGTGTCTATCTTCCGTATAATCCAGCATCTGCAGTTGCTTTCCACACATTCTATACATTTCCTTGCACTGTATACATCATTTACTTCACAATTCGTGAATCTGATTTAGTTAAGGATTGATCTAATTCATTATCTTGTTCACTCTGGTGCTCTATACAGGTATCTGTGGCGCCTACATCTTGCACATCCAGCAATCTCCACTTCATGGAGAATAAACAGACAAGAAGTTTTGATACGATATTTGGCGCAAATAGAAAAGTCTTCAAGCAGCTCTGACCTTTCTGCACTTGCTGGACAGGGACAGTTTTTGTTTCCCACCCCTCAGTCATGGAGGCTCAAATCTGGATCTTAATTTGCGTATTCCATATATGTCCATCTAATGAAAGCAGGAGGAAGAGGCAGAGAGAAAAGCTTAAAGTATAAGATTACATCAAAGGCGAGGAGGACTACCTTGAAGACCCATCAATCAAACCACATCTCCCTCTTTATTCCAGATATTCCTTCAATAGGTCTTTACCCAACATCCTAACATGAGGAATGATAAAGAAAGTAGTCTCTGATATTGTACTCCCAGAAAATATTGCTTCAATATATTAGAATATCAAATATAACTTAGCAGAGCTGCCACTGAACTACCAAATGTCCCTTTATGATATTAATTCCTTTAAAAAAAATTAGTTTAGTTTTGTTTAGTTTCGAGACACAGCACAAAAACAGGCCCTTTGGTCCACCGAGCCCGCACCGACCAGCAATCACCCCACACACTAACATTATCCTACACACTAAGGACAATATACAAGGTTCAAGATTCAAGATTCAAGAGATTCAAGAGAGTTTATTGTCATGTGTTCCTGATAGGACAATGAAATTCTTGCTTTGCTTCAGCACAACAGAACATAGTAGGCACGACTACAAAACAGATCAGTGTGTCCATATACCATTATATAAATATATATACACATGAATAAATAAACTGATAAAGTGCAAATAAACAGATAATGGGCTATTAATGTTCAGAGTTTTGTCCGAGCCAAATTTAATGGCTGGGGGAAGTAGCTATTCCTGAACCTGGTCGTTGCAGCCTTCAGGCTCCTGTACCTTATACCTGAAGGTAGCGGGGAGATGAGTGTGTGGCCAGGATGGTGTGGGTCCTTGATAACACTGCTAGCCTTTTTGAGGCAGCGGCTGCGATAGATCCCCTCGATGGTAGGGAGGTCAGAGCCGATGATGGACTGGGCAGTGTTTTCTACTTTTTGTAGTCAACTCTTACTGAAGCCAATTAACCCACAAATCTGTAGGTGTGGGAGGAAACCGGGGCACCTGGAGAAAACCCATCTGTTCACGGGGAGAACGTACAAACTCCATACAGATAGCACCCGTAGTCAGGATCAAACCCGGGTCTCTGGCGCTGTGAGGCAGCAACTACCGCTGTGCCACCATGCCAGTGTTTCATTTATATTTCAAATATATATTTATGGCTCATTTAGAATAAATGGCTCATTTATATTTAGAATAAAAACATAATATTTGGGCCAGATCTCAAACTATTTAGATTTTTAGAAATCACTCCAAGCCAATGGGCGTGGGTTATGACTGGATGGTTCAAGGCAGGAATTCAAGAGTCCTGTTTGCATGTTTCAATTACAGATGTTATCATTTAGACACAGAGCAGAAAACCTTTCAATAACACAAATTAGATGCTCAGCAGCTCATGCGGACTGATAAATTAATAGACTGAAAATGCAAGTGTGGTGACAGAGTGCGCCTGGTAGGATCACTCCTGCCATCTCATGACGTCAAACATCTCAGCTGACAGTGTTATATAACACAATAATGTTATTGTACTCAGGGATCAAATTACTCAGATATAAATCAGACATAAGGTCCATAAATGAGTTTGTTCCCTTGAATCCAAACAAATTCAGCCAGCTGTGATCAGCGAGGACACATCATTGTGCACACAGATGACAGTAATTGTTACTGTGAATTCCAGAGAAATTCTTGATGGCACATTCAGGAATATAACCCCTTTAGGAGCTTTAATGATTTTGCAGCATAATACATGAATTGTACTGTCAAATAGTTGCCCAAAGACAAATATTACAATGACAAAATAATAGCAAATACAGGAACATGTGCAATGCAAAAGGATATGCTTTTACTGGTTCTTTAAATAATATCTTAAAGATAAATAAAATACAAATTTACACATAAAGCTGACACAAAAGAATAGTCATCCAATAATTACTATTTTAAGAAACTAACATTTTAATTTTTCGCTTCAATAGTTTATCTGGAATAATTGGTGTGCTCAGAATGAGAAAACATTCCCACCATCGAGGTATTAAAAAGGCAGTCTGCATCATCAGAGACCCACGACACCTTGGCCGCACTCTCATTTCATTCCTGCCATTGGGATGAAGGTATTGGAGTCTGAAAACGAATGTTTTCAGCTTGTTCCCTACAACCTTCAGGCTATTAAACACTACAACCTCCAAATAAGCTCCTAAATACATAGTCTTGGGGGCATTATTTTCTGTACAGTTGCAAATAAAAATGTTATTGTTCAGTTTCGGAATGTATGACAATAAAACGCGCTTGACTCATGAGCTAATATGAATATGGAGGTGAAAACGTGCTCTGTGCCAAGCACATCATGTGCAAAGGTTTGGGACAAAATAGTCAACCTCACAGCTCAGTGAACTTTGCCCCAAGGATTCCTGAATTATGCCCATCGGAAATTTAGCTGTGGTCTACTTTCAGTTGTTACAGATGGCCAGCTTCAGTAACACACAGTAATTGGTGAGCTCATTGTCTATTTGAGGAACACTCAGCAACAATGGGTGGCCAAAACAAGTGACGTATTCTGCATAGGTTTTGATGGAATTAAACAGAAAAGACTCGGTAGATCAGACAGATCTGTGGAAAGAGGAGTTAACATTTCACATCAAAAACTTCATCATAACCATTAAAGTAAGAAAGTGAGTTTGTTTTAAGTTGTAGGGAGGATCAGTGAAGAGGTGGACAGGACTAAAGGAATACTTCTGATTGGGTGAAGCCAGAATTGTCATCATGATAAAGATAGACACAAAGTGCGAGAGTAACTCAGCGGGTCAGGCAGCATCTCTGGAGAAAAAGGATGGGTGACATTTTGGGTCAGGACCCCTCTTCAGACTGAAGCTTGTCATCATGATATTCTGCCTGTGAAGCCTTATGGAAGATAGATGAATGAATCTTGTTACAGAAAGAGAAAGTTAACAAAAGAAACATGTACAATGTGAAATGCAGGGCATAAATGTTGCTCAGAGCTAAAACCAAAAGTAGAAGATTGGAAATGGTCAACAGATCAGGCATCAGGTCAACAGATCAGGCAATTTAACTGAGTGGAAATTATGGATGATAACCTGCAGCAGATTTGACACGTTCTAATTTGAACAGAGAAAGGGAGCAATGAAATTGTTGAAACAAGGAACTGCAGATGCTGGTTTAGAAAAATAAACAAAGTGCTTGAGTAACTCTGCAAGTCAGGCAGCATCCCTGGAGAAGCTGGGTAGGTGATGTTTCAGATATTGTTCCATGTTCTCCAGAGATGCCGCCTGATCTACTGAGTTACTCCAGCACTTTGTGGTCTTTTTTTCAGACTGGAGAAGGGTCACGACCCAAAACATCACTGATCCACGTTCTCAAGGGATGCTGCCTGACCAGCTGAGTTAATCCAGCACTTTGTGTCCTTTATTGAAATTGTTGATTCAATATTGAATTCCAAAGGATGCAATGTGCCCAGCTAGAAGATGAGGCCAAAGATTGCAGGCCAATGATAGATAGGCCAGAGAAGGAATACGATGGAGAATTAAAGGTAACCTGAAGCTTCCCCAAACCGAACAAGGGCTCTACAAAGAAGTTAATCCAATGACCATTTGGATTCTCAGGTGCAAAGGAGATCTCATCGTAAATGTCAAATGCAATTCCCAGACTGGAAGAAGTGCAAGTGAATCACTGCTTCACCTGAATGCTTGGAAGGAATGAGATAAAGAGTAAGTATTGTGTCTCCTGCAGTGGCTTGGAAACGTGCCATGAAGAGGAGGTGTTTAGCCGAGGTGGTACAGTGAACCAATGAGTCATTGATTTTACTTCGGAGTCACGTGAGTGACTACGTGAAGACCCCGTCCAGCACGCATGCACGACATAGCGTCTCACGCAGTGCACAGCGACGGACGGGAGTACGAGCTCTCCCGCAACAATTTGAAAACGGACCTTCAGGTAAGCAAATCTTACTCTGAGGACATGGTGTTTTCAAAACCCTGTTTTGCTTTATTTTAAATAGGAATAGAACAGGGAAAACACCAAGGAAGGTCGTTCCCCGTCAGGCTGCTATGGACCAGGAGGATTCCAGCAGTGGGGGGTGACCGGCGGCACCTGGACCGCACAACGCTGCGGTCCACAGTCACCGACAGCATTCCGAGCCGAGCCCAGCGCCGCTAGCACAGCTCAAGGGAACGTTGGGGACCAACCGCAGCGGGCTGGATGCAGGCACACGGAAGTCGGACCGGCCGGTTCACTCAGCAGAGCCCGGCACGGTAGACTCCCGCCCGAGAGCGGCTAAAGGTGACCGTTTCAAGCCTTATGGAAAGGCTCATGGAGCAAAAGCTCCAGCGAGACTTGCTCCGGGAGCTGGGGCAAGCTTGCCAAGGGAGCACAAACACTACCGCTCCAGTGCATTAACAGCACTGGCCATCGCATCTCCCTCAACAGAGGGGAGCGTTGGCGACGAGGGCTGGGCTGGTCAAGAAGAGGGGTCAACTGGCTGAACAAAATCGGGAGTATGCTTGAGGTACAGGACCAGGAAGAGCTGCTGGGTGTGGTGAACCGCTACGTGGCAACACCGCGAGCGGAACGGCCATTACAGCCTAAACTGGCGGCCAGCTTACCACCTGTCCTTCAAACCTCTCCAAGCCAGACAGACAAGGAACCAGAAACCGAAGAAATGAACACACCACTAAACAACAGTGGAGGTAGGTGGGTCTGGTTCCTACCATCACATAAAAGGTGAGGGGATTGTGCTAACAGGGGGGGGGGGGGGGGGGACCACACCTGGTTTTGGAAGCATGAAGAACTATCACACTTGGTAGTTATATACCAAAAGTATTCAAGGACAAAAATTGAATTTAAGAAAAACTTGCCACCAGTTCAGCATGCACCCCAAAGGGGTTTTTACCCTCTCACTAAAAAGGAAACATGAGGGACAAGCTGAACTGGAGAAGACATACAAAGGGGTCATAAAGAAGTCTAAATATGAACCTTTGGAACCCGTATTAAATTTACCAAAAAAACAAAAAAGATGGTGAATGTTGCACCATCATTGACTTAACCACATTGAATACTTTCACCAGGTATACACACTTTAATGGAAAACATTTGTAACTGCCAAACATGGATTTCCTAAGGATACTTTATGGTAGGCATCGACTTAAAAGATGCATACTATTCAGTACCCATTCATAAAGATCATCGGAGATACCTAAAATTTACCTGTATGGGGTAACTATGACAGTATAAATTATTGACTAATAGACTAAATATGAGCCAAAACTGTTTTTCCAAGATATTCAAACCAGCCCTGACACTATTAAGGAAACATATTGTCATGGCATATCTCAATGATATTTAACAACAGACAAAACCATGGAATTAGCTAAATCAGCAGCATTAGCTACTAAAAACTTATTTAGCCTGGGCTTTGTCATACAATCCAGATAAATCTACGTTGGCACCATCCACAACTATGGACTATCTGGTATTCAATTAACTCAGTCCACATGTCTATAACGTTGCCAAAAGGAAAATCAGCATAATTGGCACAAACCTGTAACAAATTAATGGTTAACAATCAACCAACCATTCGACAAAGTGGCAAGAATAATTGGGAAATTAGTAGCAGCATTACCAGCTACTTAACTTGGACCTTTCCATTAGAGCTAAGGTGCTAGCGTTTAAACAAAATAACCCATATCCAGAACAGGTGGTAAATGGACTAATCTAGAGTCATCACCACTACAGACACTGGACATAAAACCTAGTTGGAAATGTTGGGTGCGTTCTATGAGTTAAAAGCATATTGTTCAATAGTGCACCATTTTGCATGTTCGTTCATAATTTGACAATATCACAGTGGTGGCCTATACTAAACCATATGGGCGGAATAAAATCGATATCATGTCACAATTTGATTAACACAATTTGGTAATGGTATGTCGTCAAACATATTTGGCTATCAGCAACTTACCTACCAGGTGAGCTAAATACTGTGGCAGACATGTTAAACCAACGCATTTGCTGAAATTACAAAGCAATATGGAACACCAGATATCGATTTCTTTGCATTCCGACTGAATCACCACGTACCGATGTATGTCGCATGGGAACCAGACCTTGAGGCAGCGGCGATGGATACATTCTCGCTGAACTGGGGGGGGGGGGGGGGTGGGGACGGACTAATCTCTATGTTTTCTCCCCTTTTCTGCCTCATCAGTCAGGTACTACGCAAAATTCAGATGAATTTTGCTTCGGACTTTTGGTAGTACCCGACTGACCCGAGGTTCCCAGTGATCCTTGAGGTAATTGAAACCCATGACCATTCCCCATGGACCAGATCTACTGATCCACCCTGTATCAGGCGAAAGTCACCCATGCCATGACAGAATAAGCCTACTGGGTTGAAGATTCCAAAAAGACCTTTTGATGGACCTGGGATTGTCAAATAGGACCATGAACACGATGACAGCATCTCACCGACTCCACCAAGAAACAATATCTCTCCAGTCTCATCCACTGGTGGCCAAATTAATGAGAGGTACCTTCTATTCAAAATCCCTAGACCTAGATATACCAAGATCTGGGATGTCAGCGTTGTCCTGACATACCTAAGGGATGGCCACCAGCCAGATTCCTTACTCTGAAAACAGCTACACTGTATACGGCCATGCTGATGGCTTAGTCTCAGCATAAGGGTCCAGTCTTTTACCTACTCAGACTGGACAATATGGTCATAACATCAGACCAAATAACATTCACCATTCAGGAGCAGGTAAAACAGAACAGACCAGGAACTTCAGGACTCATTATGGAATTCCGGGCGTACCCACCTGACCACCGTTATATGTCATGACTCACTTTCTACAATATATCAACACAACCTAAAATTCCCGAGGGAGACAAAATGGGTCAGCCACAAAAAAGCCACTGGGTCAGGGTACCGAGTCAAACCATCTCTAGATGGCTCAAGCAGGTATTGGGAGCTGCTGGAGTGGATACCGATATTTACACATCTCACTCCACCAGAGCAGCATCCACGTTGGTGGCTAACAGTATGGATGTGCCACTGGACCTAACCTGGTAACAGCGGGGTGGTCCATGGGAAGAACTTTCAAACATTCTACAACAAGCCACTAAAGCCTGTTTCACTTGCAGAGAGAATTTTAGACGCTGCAAAAAATATATAATTTAGCCCGGGGGAGCATTAATTTCATTGTTATTATTTTCAAATAATACCATTGTTGTTTTACAAACAGATTCAGGTTTGATTACGATAACATACTTCCTCCCTTGGATGACTTCGGCAGCGAGTGAAGTATGGACTGTTACACGGTTTGAAATCACAGAGCTTTAAAATCTTCACGTGGTCACTCACGTGACTCCGAAGTAAAATAGTAAGATTAAACGAGAACTTACCAGTTTGAAGTTTGATCTGTATTTTATGAGGAGTTACGATGAGGGATTACGTGCCCTCCGCTCCCACCCTCAATTATAGAGATCAACTGGTATCTTAGTTCTCCTTATCTTTACTATGTTTATTTCAATTATTGTGTTTTCTGTGATTCCACACCGCTGCTTCGAAGTATGTCGCGCATGCGTGCTGGACGGGGTCTTCATGTAATCCCTCATCGTAACTCCTCATAAAATACAGATCAAACTTCAAACTGGTAAGTTCTCGTTTAATCTTACTATTATTTCTACAGGTATTTACTGTGCTCATACCACTTTAATTTATCCATATCGATCATCATTTTCTATAAATGGAAATTAATTAATCTGATACGATGTTACCTCTGAATCTGGACACCACATTATATCAAATTAGGTGGCACAGTTCCGCAGAGGTAGTTGCTGCCTTAGTCGCCAGTGACCCGGGTTCGATCCTGACTATGGGTGTGCCTGTAAGGAGTTTGTACGTGCTCTGGTTTCCTCCCACATTCTCAGGAGGTGCAGGTTTGTAGGCTAATTGGCTTCTGTGAATTGCCCCTGGTGTGTGGGATATGAAACTGGGATAACATAGAACTAGCAAATGGGTGATCATTCGTTGGCATGGACTCAGTGAGCCAAAGGGCCTGTTTATATGGTGCAATTCTAAACTGAACCGAACTAAATTAACTAATCTACAATCTGCTTGTTCATTCCAGTGTCTAGAGACTCCCTCACAAGGACTGTCAATACTCATGAATCTCCTTTTTAGTTTTTTTGCACTAACCCAAGATAAATGTTGTCTAGTCCCCAGGGGATTTATTTATTTTGATCCTTTTAGCTTCTCTAGTGATTCAAGCTCAATTCAATTTGCATTGTCAAGCCATCTCTATTCGGCAAAGACATGTTGCCTGCCTTTTTTTTGCATCTGAGGATGTAATGTCAAAATGTTTCCTATCTTTTGCTCATTAAAGCAATTCATCTTTTATGAATCTCCTCTCTTTATTGCCTGTCTTTCTTTGCAATGAAAGTAGGTTTTCGTTTTAGTTTTTTTAGATTTAGAGATACAGCATGGAACCAGGCCCTTTGCACCATTGACTCCACACTGACCATCAATCGCATGTTCATACTAGTTCTATTATCCCACTTTGGAAAAAAATTCTACACGCTAGGGGAAATTTACAGAGGCCAAATAACCTACAAATCCACGCATCTTTGGAGTGTGGGAGGTAATCAGAGCACCCGAAGGAGACATATGCAGTCACAGAGAGAATGTTCAAACTCCACACAGACAGCACCCAAGGTCAGGATTGAACCCGTGTCTCTGGTGCTGTGAGTCTATGGCTCTACCAGCTGCACCACTGGTGCCGCTTTTTGCTGAAAGAAGAGCTTGTACTGCATGTGAAGATACTTACTTACACGTCAACATGTTTCTCTATTCTCTGATTACTTTTTAACATATTTAACAATATATTTTAACATATTTCTCTGTAAACTCCACAGAACCATATCTTCCCATTCCGTGAGATATTTGAATAGGTCATTTGTACTGTATACTTCAATTTTGATAAAGAGTCATAAATGATTACAGGAAAGAAACCATTCAACCCATCAGAGTCTTGTCAGTCCTTTACAAGTTATGTCCCCTTTACTCCTACTTTTTTCCATGAATGTTTGTCCTTTTCCAGTACAAATCTGATTGCCTTTTGAAAGTTCCTATGGAACAGAACCCAGTGCAATCCACGTTTTATGTGTACAATTTATTTTCATTTTTCATCGAGGTCTACTTCTATTTAATTCATAACCATGACCTTTGGTTCCACTTGTCCAAGGAACTGTTATTACACTGAAGGCACAAAAAACGTGCCAGAAATATTCGAGGACCAACAATCTAGTGAGGTTGGGGAACTGAAGAAAATAAGTATTAGTCAAGAAATAGTTTTGGTGAATTTGTTCTGCCATTCAATTAAATTGTTGCTGCCCTGCATCTGAATTATATTTACAAACCTTTGCTGCACATCTATTGATATCTTTACTTGACAAAAATCTGTCCTATTCTTGTCATTTCCAGTTCTTCTGGAATCTACAGAATGTGTCTTGAACTAAAGAGAGTGATACAGATTTTTTTTTTACAGAAACCTTTGTATGTAAATTGTATCATAATAACTCATCGGCCTTCCAGATAGAAGAGAATAGAGAAGAGAATATAACATGTGTGTTCATGGATGATAGCAATAGGAAGAGAAAGGATATGGACATGAGATGTTTGCCCATTTGTCATCTTTCTTCCTTAAGCCATTGTGAAGAAAATTAGTGATGCCGGGCAAGTTCATCAGTGACAAGCAGAGTTTTAGTATAATTCTTATAATTTATCTTGCATTAACTGAACCCCGTGGAACATTACAATCCATGAGATTTACTGATTGCACATAAACAACTGGTGGCACAAAATACCACACACAAATCAATATCAATCTCTATAATCAATAGCTGCAGTAACTTAAAAAATGTCAGTAAACAATGTTGCAAACTGAATCTCCATTGGTTGCTTTTTACTGTTAGATGTAATGCAATATTTTTCACATTAAATTCAAGGGTGCTATCAGTGTTAATTGTAGCACAATCATATTTAATATGAAGAAATAACATCCATATCTGATTTGCAAATTGAAACAGAAGAAACTACAGATGCTGGTTTACAAAAAAAGTTACAACGTGCTGAAATAACTCAACGGGTCAGGCAGCATCTCTGGAGAACAAGGATAGGTGCAGTTTCAGCTCCCGAAAAGTCACCTATCCATATTGAAACAACGACCTGCAGATGCTTGTTTATACCAAAGATAGACACAATAAGAGGGTGAAAAAGGATGGGTGACTTTTCGGGTCGAGACCCCTCTTCAGTCTGAGAAGGGTCCTGACCCAAAACGTTACCTATCCTTTTTCTCCAGAGACCCGCTGAGTTGCACCAGAGTTTTGGTCTATCCCCCAACTTCTCCACTCAAGTCACATACTGCAACTTGACTAGAATTTTGCATACGAATCAAGCTGCATTGTAGACTGGCCAGCTTGTTGTGTTCCAGAGGTACTTTTAGATTCTATTTCTGGATGAATTGAACATCGTACCACAGAGACCATGAGGCCAAGCAACAAACTGATCATTTGCTGCTTCCTCTCCAGGACTAACAGTTCAGTGAACCCCTGATAACCCTGCCAAACACCTACACCATGTCTCTTGCAAGGTCACGCAACTGGCCTTTGCACTTGCTGACGATGCCAGTAGTAATCACAAGTTAGTTTTTCCATCTCAAACGTACAGCCTGACACGTAATTCCTCTTCAAAACTGGACAATGTGGGAATAAATTATACCAGGGTTAAACAGACCCAGAGTTTATTTTAATTTTGACTGGTGCTTTGGAAATTGAACAAATTGCTTCCCAAAATGTATTCATGAGTTCAGAAGTTAGTCCAATCATTAAAAGGTTACAACAAAACCATCCCTTTCAAAATTGCAGATGGTGTCAAAAATACATTTCTGTCTATACTATTCCTACATCTGCAGATTTAAAATCCCTGCGGGGAATTACAGTAAAAAATATTCAGACAAACAAGCCCAACCTGTGTCAACCTAATGCGGAGAGCAAGCCAATTAAACCAGACCTGATATGTTCAGCATTGATATCCAGCTGGGTGGTGGGCTACACTGCGCCATGTGTCTGTGTGAGAGGTAAATGCTCCAAAGGGCTGTTAGCGGTGACAATTAAACAGCCTCAACAAAAACAAGAATGCGCCCACTCAGCCATTACTGCATAGAAAATCATCAGCTGCATCTACCTCCAGTCAGTAAGCAGACAGAAATGAGTCACTATGGTCCCATCTTGGTTGAAACTAATGTGACTTAGAGTCATAGTCATACAGCGTGAAAACAGGCCCTTCCGCCCAACCTGCACACAATAACCAACATGTTCCATCCACACTAATCCACACCTGCCTGCGTTTCGTCCTCCAACCTTTCCTATCCATGTACCTATTCAAATATTTCTTAAATGTTATGATAGTACCAGACTCAACTACATCCTCCGGCAGCTCATTCCTTACACTTATCACCCTTTGTGTAAAGAGGTTGCCCCTCAGGTCCTAGAAACATAGAAACGTAGAAAAATAGGTGCATGAGTAGGCCATTCGGCCCTTCAAGCCAGGACTGCCATTCAATATGATCATGGCTGATCATCTAAAATCAGTACCCTGTTCCTGCTTTTTCTCCATATTCCTTTAGCTCTAAGAGCTAAATCTAACTCTATCTTGAAAACATCTAGTGAATTGGCCTCCACTGCCTTCTGTGGCAGAGAATTCCACAGATTCACAACTCTCTGGGTGAAAATGTTTTTCCTCATCTCTGTCCTAAATGGCCTACCCCTTATTCTTATTTTTTTTTCCCCCTCTCACCTTAAACCTATGTCCTCTAGTCCTCGATTCCCCTACTCTCGGCAAAAGACTGTGTGTATTTACCCTATCTATTCCTATGATCTTATACACCTCTGTTAGACCACCCCATATCCTCCTGTGCTCCAACGAATATAGTTCTAGTCTGCTCAACCTCTCCCATTAGCTCAGGCCCTCAAGTTCTGACGACATCCTCATAAATCTTTTCTGCAACATTTCCAGTTTAACAACATCTTTCCTATAACAGGGTGACCAAAGCTGAACACGATACCCTGATGGGCATGTCCAGCGGGCATTAATCTGACTGACAAAGGCCAATGCGCCAACTTCTTGCTAGTTTCAAGATGCTCTTCCACATTTTGTAAATGAATGTCTTTGTTTCTCAAGCTGTTGCTGCAGCCGCCCCTCCTCCATCTCCTCCAAATGACAGACCACGCCGCAGATCTTGTTCCAACCACATCTCTCCCAGTCAGAGATTTACTGTCTCTCCCATCATAATTCATCCAACCATCACCCACAATAATTTGGCTAATCCTCACACTCCTCGCTGTCTAAACATCTCTTTGTACTAATGTCATTTGGAGACTGTGCATTATTCTCGTACGTCACTTTGTTCCTAAGTGGACACATTTAATTATCTGAAGATAGACACAAAATGCTGGTGTAACTCAGTGGGTCAGTCAGCACCTCTGCAGAAAAGGAATAGGTGACGTTTTGGGTCGTAACCCTTCTTCAGACACAAAAAGTCATGCATTCCTTTTCCCCAGAGATGCTGCCCGATCCGTTGAGTTACTCCAGCATTTTGTGTCTATTTCCGGTATAAACCAGCATCTGCAGTTCCTTCCTACACATTTAATCATCCCGTCTCCATTTAACCAGGCTGATGATTACAAAATGAAAATTTAAAAAAAAATTAACTGCAGATTCTAGACGTCTGAAGCAAAGCCAGAACATGCTGGAAAAACTCTGAAGGTCAGGCAGCAGCTGTGGAAATATAAGTGGTTAGGATTTTGGGTCTGTGACCCTTTGTCAGAATTTGCGTAAACCACCTTAATGGTGCAGGATCCTCCCTGTCTAATTGTCCCTCTGGTAGCACTGCAATGAACCCTGTTATCAACGTAAAACTGTGCTTGAAGTTCCCGACCATTGTGTAAAAGAATCAAAATCTGATTTCTGCTGGAAGTCATCTGCCATAATCACTTGCATTCCCAACTCCATTGGAGTCTAATTGCTATTGTTTAGAGAAATATAATCCCTAGTTTAGAACCAGCATGAAAGTAATTTTACCTCTGCCGTAGAAAATTATTGTGTTATGAATATCAGAAGACACTTGCATTTCTTTTCCGTTTGTGGCATTTATGTTTCAAGATTTGGCAGTTATTGTTTGATTTACTACCAAGTATTTTAATAAACCAAGCATTGTGGTAGCATACAGATCCTCCAGTAGTTTGTTATTTGCTCTGATTCTAGTATTAACAGTCTCTCCTGTAGCCTTGTGGTATCAGATGCCCACCATGTTCCTTCCCAGGTCTCAGTCATGTGGAGGCCTCACTCTACTGAGCATTGAGGGTGAGTCAACAAACCTTAACTAGCAGTGAACATCACCCACAGTTTAAAGATCAGGAGATTCCTTGTGGAAACAAAGAACTGTTCATGATAGCTTACAAAAAAAAGGGCCAAATGCCTGTTTCTACGCTGGTTTACCAAGGAAAGACACAAAAACAGATTATTTTAGACAGTTGTTTGATTATAAAGCCCATTTTGCTGAATGTTCATGTTCATAAATTCATTAGATCTAGGAGCAGAATTTGGCCATTCGGCCCATCAGGTCTACTCTGCCATTCAATCTTGGCTGATCTATCTTTCCCTCTCCTGCTTTTTCCCCCCATGACCCCTGACACCTGTACTAATCAAATATTTGGCACAGTTGGCATATTAATATTCGGCATATTAAAAACCAACAGTATGTCTAACGGGGAAAGAGAACATATAATTTTGAACTTCTTTAGTTGCTTGAACACAGAAGCTCCTAAAATTACGTAAGTGCATTTAATTTGGGAGAGGCAGGGGCAGTGTAGGCTCATCGTGAACCCAGATAGATTCACAGTCATACAGTATGGAAACAGGCCCTTCAGTCCAATTTACCCACGTCAACAAAAATGCTTCATCTATACTAGTCACACCTGCCCGCATTTGGCCCATCACCCTCTATCCATGAATGAATGAATGAATACGTTTATTGTCATTGCACAATACTGTGCAACGAAATTCCATTACATCTCCTCCGGTTAAAAACAATACAAACACGAC
Source organism: Amblyraja radiata (assembly GCF_010909765.2). Taxonomy (NCBI): domain Eukaryota; kingdom Metazoa; phylum Chordata; class Chondrichthyes; order Rajiformes; family Rajidae; genus Amblyraja; species Amblyraja radiata. The sequence goes on from NC_045961.1 coordinate 43,116,496, forward strand.
AACCATTGACACATATGTACACTTATTAGTAAAAATAAATAGGTGTTTTAAAAGAATTTAAAAGAATTTAAAAGAATTTGGCGGCATTTCTTAGAATTACATTTTGCTTCCCCAGCATTCTCTGTTGGAATTTAGCTCTTTTATCGCACATGGGTAGAAACTATTCTTTAGTCTACCGGTGCGAGCCTTCAGAGTCCTGAATCGCCTCCCAGAGGGTAGCAGAGTAAAAAGGTGGTTGGCAGGGTGGGATGTGTCCTGCTTGATATTTGTGGCCCGGCGCAAGCATCGGGCCCTATATATGTCATCCAAGGAGGGCAGTTGGGCGTTTGTAATGTTCTGCGCAGTTTTTATAATTCCCTGCAACGCCCTCCTCTCAGCCACAGTACAGCTAGCAAACCACACCAGGATTCCATAGGAGAGGATACTCTCCACGGCGCATCGGTAGAAGGACAACAGCAGCGGCTGTGAGACGTTTGCTCTCCGCAGAGACCTCAGGAAATACAGCCGCTGATGTGACTTCTTCACGAGAGTGACGGTGTTCATTTGCCATTTAAGGTCCTGGGAGATGTTTATTCCCAGGAACTTAAAGCCAGTGACTCTCTCCACCATGTCTCCTTTGATGTATAAAGGAGCAGGTTCCTCTCTCCTCTTCCTCCTGAAGTCAACGACCAGCTCTTTCGTCTTCGATGGATTGAGTACCAGGTTGTTTTTGGTACACCAGACAGTCAGTTTTTGGACTTCATCCCTGTAGGCAGACTCGTCGTTGTTGCCTATCAGTACCTATGTACCTATATACCTCCTGTCCATGTACCTGTCCAAATATCTCTTAAACATAGCAATAGTACCTGCCTCAACTACCTCCTCTGGCAGCTTGTTCCATACACCCACCACTGTTTGTGTAAACAAAGTTACCCCTCAGGCTCCTATTAAGTCTTTCCCTCCTCAACTTAAACATATGTCCTCTTGTTCTCGATGATCCTACTCTGGACAAAAGACTGTGCATTTTCTCGATCAAAAACATTGGCCCTAAGTTTCCTATTATAAGGGTTTCCTCTGCATTTTAATTGGGTGTCCCACTGAACAGATGTGAAATGCTTTGCCCACTTGACATGCCTGAAAATGAACCACATTCCCTTAACACCCCGCGGCTGATGTTCGATCCTGTCTGAATCCTACTGTTTTCAAGTCAATTACTCTTCAGCTGTTAGCTTTATACTGGCATTAGTTCATTTGCAATTATTGATGAGTATTCAGCCCTGGCATTACTTATTTTGCTGTTATTAGTCCAGCCGGCAGGTTTGAATGAACCATGACAAGATTGATCAGTTCTTTTCTCAATCTTTAATTCTCTCAGTAATAAATGGGTGCTGTTTCATTATTCATTTGGGAATGATTGCTTTGAAGATGTAGTACATTAATGCAAATTCAAAATGAACAATGTAAATGCAATGCAGAATTACCTGTCAAACATCTGTGTGCTTACAAGCTGGCCTAACTCCTAACCTTAACGTTAGCCACCTTATATATTTGCCACCTTCCTTCTAGCAGTACCAGATGAGAGATTGTAAGGGTAGGTTGCCAGGACGGAACAAACCATTAAAGGTTGGAGTTATAAAGCTACTCAGGGAAAAGTTATAAAGTTTCACAGAGTAAGGTTAGCAAGAACCAGAGGGTAAAGATTTAAGATGAAGATTTTATAGGAACATGAGGGGCCACTTTTTCAAACAGAGGATGGTGGGTATATGGAACAAAATGCCAGAGGAGGTAGTTAAGACAGATGCTATAACAACATTTAAAAGGCATTTGGACAGGAACATGGATAGTAAAGGTTTAGAGGGACCAAACACGGACAGGTGGAACTCGTGTAGATGGGACATCTTGGTTGGCAGGAACAAGTTGGGCTGAAGGGCCTGTTTTCATGCTGTATGACTTTATTACTTTAAAGTGAGTTAACAGTATAGATATTCATTTTAGATTAAGGCTCCATGTGAATCCGTACACTGTCCTCACTTTCTAAAGCTGAATGTATCATTCTAACTTCTTTTTTCACATATATATACCAATAAAAAAAATTGTCCGATATATTTAATCTTCTTATTAAATAATTTCTGGGATTAATTATTAGCATCAGAGACACAAATGTATTTGCCACTTTAACTGCAGACCAACCTCCCACAATTCAATTTTTATTCATTCTGCTTGAGCTCAAAGTTTAATTAGAGTCCTACAGTGAGCATTTAGTCACTACCGAAACAGCAGCAGGAGCTATTTGATGGATATTGACCCACAGGGCATCTCACCACATATTTAGCTGCATTGATTTCATTCTGCCTTATTTTCCATATAAGGTCTCTAAAAGAAATTCACATTATTTTTTGCCTGAAATGCTCGATCTGAAGAATTGTCCTTATTTTTGGTTTCAAGTGTTGAATTAATGGTGTCACAAAATAAGAAAGGTCACACGTTTTAATTGCAGGTCACCCAACAACATGGAAAGAAATAAAACAGACCATTTGGCCGGATTGGAACCCACCGTCATTCAATCATGGTGGATCTATCTTTCCCTCTCAACCCCATTCTCCTGCCTTCTCCCCATAGACATAGAAACATAGAAAGTAGGTGCGAGAGTAGACCACCAGGTCCGTCGAGCCCGCACCGCCATTCGCTCATGGCTGAACACTAAACAGACACACTTACCCACAAACAGTAGACACAAGACACAGAACACAAGACACTACCCTCCCCTTTATACCGCTATCACCCCTCTCCACCCCAAGAACCTCGCGATCTCCTGGGGGAGGCAAAAAACCGGATAAAAACCCAGGTCCAATTCGGGAAAAAAATCCGGGAAATTCCTCTCCGACCCCAATCCAGGCGATCGACACTTGTCCAGGAGATCACTCAGGTCTTACTATACTAACCATACCTAGGTCCATATCCCTGCCCTCTCCCCGTAGCCCCTTATCCCCTTGGCAGCTAAAAAACCATCTATTTTAGTCTTAAATATATTTAAAGTTTCTGCTTCCACTGCTCCCTGGGGCAGTGAATTCCATAAATTAACCACCCTCTGGGTGAAGAAGTTCTTCCTCATCTCAGTTTTAAAAGAGCCCCCCCTTATTCTGCAACTATGTCCCCTAGTTCTAGTTTCCCCGATCATTGGGAACATCCTCGGTGCATCCACCCGATCAAGGCCCCTCACGATCTTATATGTTTCAATGAGATCGCCTCTCATTCTTCTAAACTCCAAAGAGTAGAGTTCCAGCCTACTTAACCTTTCCTCATATGTCAGTCCCCTCATTGCAGGAATTAATCTTGTAAACCTTCGCTGCACTGCCTCCAGGGCTAGTACATCCTTTCTTAAGTATGGACCCCAGAACTGTACACAGTATTCCAAATGTGGTCTCACTAATACTGTGTACAGCTGCAGCAAGACCTCCGTGTTTTTATACTCAATCCCCCTAGCAATAAAGGCCAAAACTCCATTGGCCTTCCTGATTGCTTGCTGCACCTGCATACTAACTTTTAGTGATTCATGTACTAATACCCCTAGATCCCTTTGCGTTGCATTACAACGCAGCTCCTCCTCATTTAGAAAATAACTTGCCCTATCATTTTTTTTCCCAAAGTGAATGACTTCACATTTATTAGTATTAAATTTCATCTGCCAAGTTGTTGCCCACTCACCTAGCTTATCTATATCCTTTTGCAGACTCTTCCTATCCTCCTCATCCCCTACTTTTCCTCCCATTTTTGTATCGTCCGCAAATTTTGATATATTACACTTGGTTCCCTCCTCCAAATCATTTATATAAATTGTGAACAACTGGGGTCCCAGCACCGACCCTTGCGGAACCCCGCTAGTTACCGGTTGCCATCCCGAGTATGAACCATTTATCCCCACTCTCTGCTTCCTATTTGTTAGCCAATCCTCTACCCATGCTAATATATTACCCCCAATCCCATAATTTTTTATTTTTAGCAATAGTCTCTTATGTGGCACCTTGTCAAAAGCCTTTTGGAAGTCCAAGTATACCACATCCACCGGTTCCCCTTTATCCACCCGGGTTGTTACTTCCTCAAAGAATTCGAGCAGATTCGTTAAACAGGACTTCCCCTTCACAAAACCATGCTGGTTCTGTCCGATGAAGTCATGTTTATCCAAGTGCCCCGTTAGTGTTTCTTTAATAATTGTCTCTAACATTTTACCCACCACCGATGTTAGACTAACCGGTCTATAGTTACCCGCCTTCTGTTTACTTCCTTTTTTAAATATAGGTGTTACATTGGCCATTTTCCAATCCACTGGGACCGTTCCTGCCTCCAGGGAGTTTTGGAAAATTATCACCAATGCATCCACAATCCCCACCGCTATCTCCCTCAAGACCCTTGGATGTAATCCATCAGGCCCAGGGGATTTATCCTCCTTCAGTCTCATTAATTTCCCTAATACCACCCATAACCCCTGACACCCATACTAATCAAGAATCTATCTATCTCTGCTTTAAAAATATCCATTGACAGCCTCCACAGCCTTCTGTGGCAATGAATTCCAAGCAATCATAAAGGGAAATTAAATACTGGGTTGTAAACGTCTATTCAGAGGAATTGTGTGAAAGAAAATGACGTTGAGGCTTTACATGTGCAAATACTGTAGATATAAATACGTGGATAAGCAATACAATACAATACAATACAATACGGTTTATTTGTCACATTGCACAAATATTGCAAGTGAAATGGATATGTCAGCAGCGATACAATGATAAAGAGCACACACAAAAACACAATGAAGCAATGCTTCATTCCAAAATATTGCCTATCCATATTCTCCCGAGATGCTGCTTGACCCGCTGAGTTACTCCAGCATTTTGTGTCTTCCTTTGTGCACTGGCATCTGGGAAGAAGGATCTTGACCCAAAACTTCACCTATTCCTTTTCTCCTGAGATGCTGCCTGACCCGCTGAGTTACTCCAGCATTTTATGTCTAGCATCTGCAGTTCCTAGTTTCTTCAACTTATTCTGCTAACAGAACGATTAGATCAGTCAGAAATCTAATATAACAATTGAACCCTTTTGATAGAACGACCAGAAATAATTCATGAGACTTCTAAAAATTACATAACTGCAAAAAAAAGAGGAGAAAATTACATCTGCTGCAGAAATATATGGGCTGGATGTTCTTCTATTTGTAGACATGAAAACCTGTCTCTGGCTTGCCATCTGAAAACTTGCAATCAAGCATAGTAGGAAATTAGAGATAGCTACATGATTATCTGTCTAGTAATTTTAATTGGAAAATAACTGCAGCACATCCCTGAGTTTTGAAATCACAGAGCTAACAATAAGGTTTGCTGACATTAGTGAATATTCATAAGACCAAGTGTTTCCCGAAAATAATGTTGTTTATCACAAAGTGTGCGAAAACAATACCACACAATATCATAGAAACATAGAAAATAGGTGCAGGAGTAGGCCATTCGGCCCTTCAAGCTTGCACCGCCATTCAATATGATCATGGCTGATCATCCAACTCAGTATCCTGTACCTGCCTTCTCTCCATACCCCCTGATACCTTTAGCCACAAGGGCCACATCTAACTCCCTCTTAAATATAGCCAATGAACTGGCCTCAACTACCTTCTGTGGCAGAGAATTCCACAGATTCACCACTTTCTGTGTGAAAAATGTTTTCTCGGTCCTAAAAGACTTCCCCCTTATCCTTAAATTGTGACCCCTTGTTCTGGACTTCCCCAATACCGGGAACAATCTTCCTGCATCTAGCCTGTCCAACCCCTTAAGAATTTTGTAGGTTTCTATAAGATCCCCCCTCAATCTTCTAAATTCTAGCGAGTACAAGCCGAGTCTATCCAGTCTTTCTTCATATAAAAGTCCTGCCATCCCAGGAATAAGTCTGGTGAACCTTCTCTGTACTCCCTCTATGGCAAGAATGTCTTTCCTCAGATTAGGAGACCAAAACTGTACGCAATACTCCAGGTGTGGTCTCACCAAGGCCCTGTACAACTGCAGGGTATCGCATGAACCCTGAACACCATTGGCTCAAGATGTAACGGTCCAGATTTTCAGATTGAAAATGGGGCAACAATGTATGCAGCTAATGGGAAAAGATTCTCCAGAATCCCCAACAAACGTTTCAAGCAAAGTTTGAGGCATCTCAGCCAATGGAGTAAAATCCATGTACCAAAGTATTGGGGCGGCACAGTGGCATAGTGGTGGAGTTGCTGCCTTCCAATGCAAGGCACATGGGTTTGATCCTGACTACAGCTGCTGTCTATATGGAGTTTGTACCCCTGTGACCACATGGGTTTTCACTGGGTGCTCTTGTTTCCTCCCACACCAAAGACTTGTAGGTTAATTGACATTAGTAATATTGTAATTTGTCCATGATAGTGCTAGTGTACAGGGTGATCACTGGTCGGCACAGTGATGGGCCAAAGGGCTTATTTCCGCACTGTATCTCTAAATAAAGTAAAGTCTAAAGGAATAAATTCTATAAACCAGGACTACTGGCATGAGCTTCTTTACAATTTTCCTTGTGTCAGATATTATTGAAGATATCATTTGTTGTTTGTCCCAGAAATGTTCGGTTGCTGCTTTGCATATTTCAATTGATAGCCTTTGTGGGAAGAGAGCTATGATCAACTCACCATCAAATAATTAGCCACATACACAGAGAGACAGACTGAGCCAGATTTACTTCCAACTCCACTAGTGGATGCAAAGATAATTTTGCCCTGGAATTCACCCACACGGATCCTGCTAAGTAACAACAGGAGATATTTCTCTCCCTGACATGGTGTGGATGAGCTGTTTGCTCAGACCACTGATTTTATTGATTTCTGTCTACTTTGCTTTGTGCAATGTTCAGAGTAAGGTGTGGCACAGTAACGGTGCAGCTGTCACTTAACTCCAACAAGGGTAGGACTCAGCAGGACGACAGTGAAACAATAAGACAACTAGGGTGGGGGAATGACGGAGAGAGACGGAGTAAAAGAATAAAATCAGCAAGATGCACTCCAGCCTTGGGATGGTGAAACTCCAGCAAGGGTAACGAACTTAGGGAAATCAATATTCATACCGCTGGGTTGGAAGCTGCCCAAGCGAAATATGAGGTGCTGTTCGTCCAATTTGCATTTGGCTTCACTCTGGCAATGGAGGAGGCCCAGGGTAGAAAGGTCAGTGCGGTAATGGGAAGGGGATTTAAAGTGTTTGGCAACTGGGAGATTGTGTAGGCCAAGGTGGACTGAGCCTTAGAATAGGAGACCAATCTTATTTTAACTACTTCATTAGATGTCATGAGTTAAACAATGACAGAATTTGACAGCATCTTGTTGATTTGATTTTATTATTTTACTCCTGCTATATTCATGATGCTATAATTTTGCAAAATTCCAGTCCTTTCACTCTGTTGGTTGAACAAAACAATTTGTGCAATGAATCATCCGGTTTAGTTTGTAGCTGAGTCACCAATACTGTAGTGGGATTCTGATTTATGTGCACAATGGGACCATGTATCACAGAGTTTTCTTGTCATTTTTAGAGAAGATGTACAAAGAATTGAATTATAGCTGGAATTTTCAGATAAGGCAGAATGAAGGATTATGAACCACATTACAGCTGAAATTGTATCAAAGCAAAGCACATATTTTTAATAAGGAAAGACAACAACTGGAGACGGTTACATGAGGGGCAGCTTAATGATATTTTGGTCATGAACCATTGGCTATGTCTTTCACTGGTGCTGAAAAGAGACTGCAGCCTGAATGGAGGTCCCTTCAAATAACTTGAAATGAAGACCAAGGCACAAGCAACACAGAATTTCATTCGAGCATAGAAGTGGGGATGTTATGTTACAGTTGTGCAAGAGTTTGATGAGGCCAGATTTAAAGTATTATGTTTAGTTTTGGTCACCCTGTTATAGGAAAAATGTTGTTAAGCTGACAAGGGTGCAGAGAAGGTTTACAAGGATGTTGCCAGGCCTCGAGGGCCTGAGTTATAAGGAGAGGTTGGGCAGGCTAGGACTTTATTCCTTGGAGCACTGGAGGATGAGGGATGACCTTATAGGTGTCTCAAGGTCGTGAGAGGAATAGATAGGGTAAATGCACAGTCTTTTACCCAGAGAAAGAGAATAAAAAACCAATGAACTTAGGTTTAATGTCATAAGACCATAAGGTCATTAGGAATAGGAGAGTCATCAGGTCATAAGGTCGTAAGGAATAGGAGTAAAATTAAGCCATTCAGCCATCAAGTCTACACCACCATTCAATCATCACTGATCTATTTCTCCCTCCTAACCCCATTCCCCTGCCTTCTCCCCATAACCTCTGACACCTGTACTAATCAAGAATATACCAATTTCTGCCTTACAAATATCCACTGACTTGGCCTTCACAGCCTTCCGTGGCAAAGAATTCCACAGATTCACCACCCTCTGACTAAAGGAATTTTTCCTCATCCCCTACCTTAAACGTCCTTTAATTCTGAGGCTATAACCTCTAGTCCAGTGGCTCTTAACCTTTTTGGCACCAGTACGCGCATACGCAAACAAAATACTGTATGTGGTATGTACCTTTGTTAGGTTCCTAAACATGGGCTCAACAAATTGATGTAATTTGTGTGCCCTTCATGACCCCCGGCAAAGCCCCAAACAACCCCCATTGGGGTCACGACCCCCAGGTTAAGAACCACTGCTCTGGTCCTAGACTCTCCCACTAGTGGGAACATCCTCTCCACATCCACTGTCTTTCCAAGTCTTTCACTATTCCGTATGTTTCTGTGAGGTTCCCCTTCATTCTTCTAAATTCCAGCGAGTACAGGCCCAGTGCCAACAAATGCTCATCATAGGTTAACCTACTCATTCCTGGGATCATTCTTGTCAACCTCCTCTGGACCCTCTCCAGAGCCAGCACATCCATCCTCACATATGGTTCCAAAAAGTGAGGGGGGAATATTTAATCGGAACCTGAGGGGCAACTTTTTCACTCAAAGTGTAGCGGTTATATAGAACGAGCTGCCAGAGAAGGTTGTAGCGACAGGTATTATCACAACGTTTGAAAGACATTTGGATAGGTACATGGATAGGATATGTTCAGAGGGATATGGTCCAAATGCAGGCAGGTGCGAATACAATAGATGTGGCATGTTGGTCAATGTGGGCAAGTTGGGACGACGGGTCTGTTTCCATACTCTATGATAACAGCAGAGCTGAAATGAAACTCAAATTTGTAAAATGATTCAGGGAAAGGGACAGTGGAAACAAAAGAGAGGAGCCCTGAATTAAAAACAACATCAACTTCAAGGCTTCAAAGAGGCTGAAACAAGATTCCAAAATGAGACTGGGACATTTTAATTGAATGCTTTTATTAGAAGAAGGTACTTTGAGTGGTTTTGCTGATGATAAGATACCAAGTAGTATCATCTATTTGTTGGTGTTATATGGTTGATGCAGGGGCAGTAATGATATTTTGGTCACGAACCATTGGCTATGTCTTTCAATGGCACTGAAAACCCAATATATCAGAGAGACTGAAGCCTGAATGGAGGTCCCTTCAAATAACTGGAACCTGGGTCAGGAACAGCGATCAGGTAAGTGGCAAGGCAGGGGTTACAGCAGGAACAGGAGGGGTGGCAGATCATTAGGTTGAGGCTGAACCAATGTAATTAAAGAGGACATTGTGATTGAAGAATGGGGGGGGGGGGGAAATCAAGAGTCAAGTCATGAGTGTTTTATTGTCATATGGTTGTTATATTTCTCCAGCATTTTTGTCTACCAAGGATTAGTTTTATGTTGGATGCATATACAGTATATCTTCAAGACTGATAACTATGTTGCAGTTAAGTAAATTGAACAAGTTAATAATATTATTTGGGAAGTATCGCAGTGAAACATATCCAGTCATAAGGATTGTAGAATTGTTAGATTACAAACACAACCATAAAATTGCAGGTAAACAAAATGCTGGAGAAACTCAGCGGATGAGGCGCATCTATGGAGCGAAGGAAATAGGCGACGTTTCGGGTTGAGACCCTTCTTCAGACTGGTCACGTGCCGTGTGTAAAACAAACCAGGCCAGATTTGTTTTTAAAAGATATAGGCACGAGACTGAGACGTTTGAGTCATTAGCAACAAGTTAAATATCTTTAAATGAAACTCCACTTCTGGAAATGACGCTATTGTCATTCTTCTCATCCTGTAAAGAGGTTATGAAGGCATGATCTAGAATGGGTCAATACATCCATGGGAAACCAAAAGCACTGAATCGATAAGTGAGGGAGGAAGATAAAGTGAAGCCAAATAAAAAGAACGTTACCTTCGAAGTTAACAGATAATAAAATTATTGATAGTGAGGAACATCAAATGCTTTGTTTTGACAAAAATGCATCTACAGAATTTTCTTTCATTGTGCTTGCATGCTGTGAAGCAAGAGCACAAAACTGACAAGGGAGAATTAGTAAACAGCAGGCAATGGAAACTGGGACTTTGACTGGACTCACTACTAGTTTTGGCTTTACATTAGACCTCAGGGAAATCAAGGGAAACCAACAATCCAGCCAGCTGTTCATCTAATCTGGCCCAGTGCATTTGTATGCAATGCCATCGTGTTTTCCCTTTATAATTAGTGCATTGGAAATGATTGCTTAAAAGCATTTTGTAGAAAAATCCTTCACATTATGGTTTGCTCTTGAATCTTTGGCATGTACCACTAGATGACCAAGGGTTGCCATTCACAGACTGCTCCAGCATGCAGGATGACCATGGCAACCAGACGTGCAGCTTGATTAGTGAAACATGACTGTAACCATGAGAATAGCATGAGGGCAAGTTTGGGAAACAGGCCAAATGCCAATAGTGACACAGTGGCGCAGCTGGTAGAGCTACTGCCTCACAGCGCCAGAGTCCCAGATTCAATCCTGAGCTCGGGTGCTGTCTGTGCGGAGTTTGCACGTTCTCCCTGTGACTGCATGGGCTTCCTGCTGGTGCTCTGGTTTCCTCTCACATTTCAAAAATGTGTGGGTTTGTAGGTTAATTGCCCCTAGTGTGTAAGGAGTGGATGAGAAAGTGGGATAACATAGAACTAATGTGAACGGGTGGTCGATGGTCAGCGTGGACTCACTAGGCCGAAGGGCCCATTTCCATGCTGTGTCTCTCTAACTTAAAAATTAACTGCACCTTCAGCCCAGGAGAAATAGGGATAGTTAATAAATTCCAGTGATATGCTGCTACGTTGCGTAGCACTCGGGATGTGTTCCCAGGATTCAGAGCACCAGTCTTCTTCTTCTTGCGTATGGCGTGCACAGCCTAAAGTTGTAGGTCAACTTGTTCTATTTGATCTTTTTGCTTGTGCACGTCGGGTTGATTGCATTAGTTGAAAGAGGGTGGACCACGTGAAGGTTTCAATCTCCCACCCCATAGCACCAGTGTAATAGCTGCTAAAAGGGGTCATTATAGCATTACTGATCACAGTGTTGTATCAGCAATCGAAGTGTAAGGAACACCTGCCCTCCCCATCGATCCACAGTGCTCTTCCAGGTACCTGTTACTCTCTCAGCAATGAATCATCCCCGTAGAAACAAGGTTTCCACCACCTCCAACATGATCACACCACCAGTCACATCATCTCACCCCCTCCTGGGCCTCTGCCTCTGTGAGGAGGCAGCTCCACCAGCAGAGCCACTGTGCCACCCTAATGGTTAATCACAATTATTCTCATACCACAAGCAACTGTTCTCTGCTAACAGTCTATGTGGATCTTAACCTCCGAATAATCCAAATAGAACCTGTGTGGTATCGTTTTTCAAATGAATCATACTTCCAGACTTTCTCAGTGAGAATGACATTTGTTCTGAAAATTAATTATGGTTTCAGCCCATTATAAATGGAGTTCAGATTACCCAAACCCGATTAAGGTTCTTGCAAATGACATCAGAAGATAATCTCATCACAAACCCAGACTGAGTGCTTGCTCCAACCTATCATATTACTAATTCTACACCCTGTTTCATTCCTTGCACAACTTTGGGAGACTGAAGGAACTGCAGATGCTGGTTTACAAAAAAAAAGACACAAATTGCTGGAGTAACTCAGTGGGTCAGGCAGCATCTCTGGAGAACATGAAGAGGTGATATTTTGGCTCAGGACTCTCTTCAGACTGGTGGTTCAGACATGATTAATGGATCAGATGGTCCAAATCAAATCATCACGGATTGTATCCAACTTTTGTGAGGTTTTTATTTTCCTGTCAGCACAGAACCAAAGATAGATTGTAAATAGGTGGAAGATGATCGAGGTTGCAACATTATCGAAGATGATCATCCTGAGACATGAATTGACTCTCTGTAATGGGATCCTGACTCCAATCAGCAACATCGCCACTCCATGTAAGTGGAGCAGAAATTTCTTAATTGTTCCTATCAAGCAATGGAAAGGTCAGACTGAGTTTGAATGGAGAAATGTTGTAAAGCATGATTCCACTAGTAGCATTTATATAAAGAAATAGTTAGATTCATGGTTGTTCAGTACATTCAATTTCTTATTCTATTGCTTACTAACAGTATTATTTCATTAATGTAAAGCATTTATGGTTGCTTTGGTGATTAGTTTGTGGTTGTAGCTACACTGCAGAATAATTCAAGTTATGTCAAGGTCGACAGCATTTTATTAATCGTTTAAATAATGAAGAAACAAGGAACTGCAGATGCTGGTTTACCCAAAAAAAGGGCACAAAGTGCTGGAGTAACTCAGCGGGCTAGGCAGATTCTCTGGAGAACATGGATATATGGTGTTTCAGGTTGAGACTATTTTTCAGAACAACATTATGGATTGGGACCCTTCTTTAAACTGAAATGTCACCTATCCATGTTCTCCAGAGATGCTGCCTGACCGGCTGAGTTACTCCAGCACTTTGTCTTTAAATAATGAAGCATGTTTAAAGGAGTAGGCACACTGAGGTACAGGTCGTTGCAGTGTACAATGCATTGTCTATATCGGTTTATTTTTAAAGCTACCAAGCAGCCTTTAGAAAGTGTTTCACATTTAGTATTGAAAGAACTATAGTCAGCATGGAGCCAAATTTCTCCACTGAAGGTTTCCGAGACCTGATCATGAAGAACTTCCTGGGGGATGACCAGTGATTACTATCTAAATGGCGTCAAGTTGGGAAAAGGGGAAGTACAACGGGATCTGGGGAGTCCTTGTACATCAGTCTATGAAAGTAAGCATGCAGGTACAGCAGGCAGTTAAGAAAGCGAATGGCATGTTGGCCTTTATAACAAGAGGAAGCGAATATAGGAGTAAAGAGGTCCTTCTGCAGTTGTACAGAGCCCTAGTGAGACCACACCTGGAGTATTGTGTGCAGTTTTGGACCCCTAATTTGAGGAAGGACATTCTTGCTATTGAGGGAATGCAGCGTAGGTTTACAAGGTTAATTCCCGGGATGGAGGGACTGTCATATGCTGAGAGAATGGAGCAGCTGGGCTTGTACACTCTGTAGTTTAGAAGGATGAGAGGGTATCTCATTGAAACATATAAGATTGTTAAGGGTTTGGACACGCTAGAGGCAGGAACCATGTTCCCGATGTTGGGGGAGTCCAGAACCAGGGGCCACAGTTTAAGAATAAGGAGTAAGCCATTTAGAGCGGAGACGTGGAAACACTTTTTCTCACAGAGAGTGGTGAGTGTGGAATTCTCTGCCTCAGAGGACGGTGGAGGCGGGTTCTCTGGATGCTTTCAAGAGAGAGCTAGATAGGGCTTAAAAATCGCGGAGTCAGGGGATATGGGGAAAAGGCAGGAATGGGGTACTGATTGGGGATGATCAGCCATGATCACATTGAATGGCGGTGCTGGCTCGAAGGGCCGAATGGCCTACTCCTGCACCTATCGTCTATTGTCTATTGATTGTCCAGACTTGTACACTGGATGAACACGGAAGAGCACAATTGTTCACACTGTATCCTTGAGGAATTTGCTCTTTAAAATAGAGGAACCACAAGAACCTTTATCCCATGGTATAAATGTCAAATACTTTATACCTTCGCGTGCAGGAAGCTGAGGGTTGATCTTATAGAGATGTATAAGATTATGAATGGAATAGATAGAGTAAATTCACAGTCTTTCTCCCAGAGAAGGGGAATGAAGAACCAAAGGACATGTTTAAGGTGAGTGGAGAAAGCTTTAACTTTTTCACACAGAAGGTAGTGGATATGTGGAACGAGTTTGCAAAGGAGGTAGCTGAGGCAGGTATTATTTCATTTAAAAGACATTTGGACAGGTACATGGATAGAAACAATTTAAAGGGATATGGGCCGAACATGGCCTTTTGGGGCTAGTGTAGATAAGGCATCTTGGTCGGCATTTGCAAGTTGGGCAGCAGGGCCTGTTTCCATGCTCTATGGCTTTATGACTCTATGACTAGAGATACAGCTTTAAGGGAAGAGGGACAAAATTTAAAGGAGACTAGACTGAGTGCAGACCTGTTGGGTCTGTTCCCCCAGCGCGCGGTTGCAAGGGGGGGAAGCCATATGCGTCACACACACGCTAATCACCCCCACACACGCTAATCACCCCCACACACACTAACCCCCCACCCCCCTTGATATTATATTAATATTAATTCGCTCCTTTTACCCCATCCCCCGCCCTATCCACATGCATAACCCCCAACTGCGCAGACGCGACTAGAGGGGGGGGGGAGGTGGAGAGGGAAGGGGAGAGCGTAGAGATTGGGGGATAGGGAGGGCACGGTATCACAGGGGAGGGCTGGTTCCCGAATGCAATACTCCACCACTCCCCCATAGGTCCCAATATTCACCACTACCTAGAGAGGTAGGGGGGGAGAGAGGAGGGAGGGGGGGGCAGAGAGGGAGGGCCCCCTCTCCCCCTATCCTCCTCCCTCTCCCCTTCTCCCTCTCCTACCCTCTCCACCCTCCCTGGGAGGGGGTAGAGGGGTGGGGGGGGGGGGGGGAGGGGATAGAGGCAGCACCTAGCCAGGTTATAGAGCCGGCCTTCCCACCAGGCGCAGGGCCCGAATTAGGCTGCGGCAGGCGTGAGCCAGAGCGAGGGCTGGAGCGATCTGAGGATGGTGAAAAGCAGCGGGGGACCAGCCGATCGTGGCTTCCGCAAGGGGAAGCGCACCCACCAGCGTGACAGAGCCATGCCAGGCTGGGGGGGTGGGGACAGACCATCGGGACTCCCTGGAGAGGAGGTCATCCCCTGTGATGGTTAGAGAGGAGAGTGGAGAGAGGGAGGATGGAGAGGGGAGGAGGTGAGAAGAGGGGGGTGGGGGAGCCGGGAGAGAGACTCTCTGGAAACCTGCGGCTGATTGTGCGGGCGGGCAGGTGGGCGGGGGATGGGAGGGGCGGGGCTTCACAAGCTGCGCTGACAGTGAGGAGAAGCTTCTTCATCGCATGAGCGCTGCTGACCTCACGATCTGCAGAACAAAGATCCTCTAGCGGAGCGGAGCTGTAGGATCTTTGCTGCAGAACTTTCTCGATCTTTCTGCGCCTTTTGAAGAACGGGGGGTGGGTGGGCTAACGTACCTCGTGGAAAACCGCGCATGTACGTTGACAGCAGCTGCATTCATCCAGAGCAGCCGGGGGGGGGGCACGAGCAAAGGCATTGTGAGGTCAGCAGCCTTTATATATTTTTTTTAATTCAGTTTGGTGGCAAATTTTAGTAAATATCTCAGGAAATAATTGACCAAATTTATAGAGGAATGGATTTTTAAAATCATAAGGGCATTTTCTACCAGAAGATGTAAAAGATTCACTGTTATTGTAACGTCAGCAGCTGGGCAGCAGTCAGATTTTAAAAAAGGTCAGATTGGTCAACAATTTTAATTAAAAAGTCGGGAAAATAATGTACCAAATGTACAGAGGAGTGGATTTCTAAAATCACAAGGAAAATCTCTACTGAAATATGTGTGCTGCCTAGAAAAATAACAAGAACTGTTTTATAGGAAGGAGAATGTCGTTACAAAGGCGAATACAACTGATCAAGTGAGGTATTTCTTTCCAAAAGCCTTCCTAAAGTTTGGTTCAATGATTTTTCTTACAAAAGGCCACCCGAGATTTGAAGCCTACTATATATAAAAGCATCCACATTAGATACATTGACCACCTGAGAGACTGGAGTAACTCAGTGGGTCAGGCAGCATCTCCGGAGAACATGGATGGGAGAGGTTTCAAGTTGGGATTCCTTTTCAGAGTAATTGTAGTAGAGAGGAGGAAACTAGAAGAGGTGGGGGTATCCCAACCCGAAACGTCGCCTATCCATGTCTTCCAGAGATGCTGCCTGTCCTGCACTTACTCCAACACTTTGCACTATTAAATTCCATGCCTGAATCAGAACAACAAACACTGGGCATAGTCATCTGCAACTGAGATACATGGCTCTATACCAGCCGTGTGATTCAATTTGTGGTGACACAGTGGTGCAATGGTAGAGTTCCGCCTTACAGCACCAGAGACCCAGGTTCGATCCTGACTACGGATGCTGGTTGTACGGAATTTGTACATTCTCCCAGTGACTGCGTGGGTTTCCTCCAGGTATTCTGGGTGCTCCAGTTTCATCCAACACTCGAAAGACATATAGGTTTGTAGGTTAATTGGCTCTGATAAAATTTGTAAATTGTCCCTACTGTATAGGATAGTGCTAGTGTACGAGGTGATCGCTGGTTGGCGTAGACTCGGTCAAAGGGCCTGTTTTCACGCTGTGTCTCTAAAGTGTAAAAACAATAGAATCAATCAAATTGCCGCAAGCCACTGGATTTCTATAGAAAATAACTTGACTACAGAATAGAAACAGTATATGTAAGAGTTCACACTGTATACTTATCTGGCTGTGGCAGATAAACCAGAGTAGACAAAAGTAGAGACATTATTGTATCTCATTAGTAACAAGGAGAGAGAGTTGTTTCATATCGTATCGCCCTCTAATGAGACCCTGGAGGATGCATCAGATGCATTACAGGAACTTTGCAATCCATGTAGAAATGAAACAGCTAGGCGTTACTAGTTCATTACTCCCGACCAGCAACAGGAAGAAGACTTTGATAATTTCCTAACAGAGCTATGATTGTTTGCAGGTAACAGCAGCTACACGGACTTGAAGCACTCACTGATCGGGGACTGGATTATATGCAGGATCTGGGAATGTTCCCGGGGGATGCAGCTACTACCTGAGAGAGTTTGTTAGAATAATACGTAAAGAGATGAAAGGCCGCGGGGCTATCCAAAGACTGCAAACCAGAAAGCAGCTACAGTTCATCCCAAAATAGGCAAAATACAGAATTTATCTGGCATGAACCTCATGGGCTATAAATAGCTTCCTTCTGGGTCAGAGTGAGTAAGCAATTAAGTTAAAAACAAAACTATCACAGTTATGGAGTTATGCAGCAGCTAGTCCTTCAACCCACTGCATCCGCACTGACCATCAAACACCTATTTTCACTAATTCTATACATTGTTTTAGCAAAGAAAATGAGGAGAAGGCAGGCACCGGTTACCGATTGTGGATGATCAGCCATGATCACAATGATTGGCGGTGCTGGATCGAAGGGCCGAATGGCCTCCTCCTGCACCTATTTTCTATGTTTCCATGTTTCTATGTAAAGTGCTGGAGGAATTCAGCAGGTCAGGCAGTATCTCTGGAGTACATGGTTCGATGACAAACACCTCCAAGATTGTGCCACGCGCGGCAGACCCGCCAACACCTTGTGTGTATTTTTCCACTTTTGGTATTTTTTGTGTGTCCTAGTGTATGTATTAATGTCTCTCAGTGTGTCTTATGTTGGGGGTGCTGGCGGGGAATGGGAGAAACCGCTTCCAGTCACCCACCTCAGCTGAGATGCAACTTTTCTCCGTGTCGCATTTTCGCTCCCCTTCGCGGCCCACCAACTGGATTGGTGCGGCCTTTCCAACCCGAGCCTAGCGCTTCAGCAACAGGCCCAGCATGGGCATCAACATCGCAGAGCTCCAGTGTAGGGGCTCCGACCGCGGGGGCCTGCTCTAACATTGTGGAGGTTGGTCTGTGGAGCTTCTAGCCGCGGGCGTGGCATGGACTTCACCACCGTGGAGGTGTCTGCGACCTTTGCCGAGGATCGCTTGAAGGGGTGCCCCGAGCGCCGGGCCTGTGGACTTAGCATCGTGAAGCCGCAGTCTCCAGTAGGAAGCGGCCGATTCAGGAATTCCAAGCCGCGGGGTGTTCCGATCCGTCCCGATGTCAGAGTTTCCATCATCCCGGCGAGAGGGCCTGTACATCGGGCCGTCCATAGCGGTGACTGCGGAGGGTTCAGGGCCCCGACCATGGGTCCACAGAATGAGGAAGGCTGACTGAACTTTAGTGCCTTCCATCACAGTGGGAAGTGCGAGTCCCACTGTGGTGGATGTTTTATGTTGAATTTCTGTTATGTATTGTGTTTTCTTTCTTTCTTGCTGGGAGAGGACTGAGGATTGAGCCACTGGATTTATGGGGATATGCCTGTAGCCATGTGGAAAACAACAATGGCTTTTAGAGAGGCAAACTTGGTTGGAGTGAAAGCCACTTAATGTAATGTCAATTACAAAGTTTATTGGAACAAACTAGCTTATATTGTTTTAATTGCTTAATATCCCAGTTAATTCTATGTCCCTGAAAAATTCCCAAAGGCAGCAGTCCATGCCAGAAAGTTATTTAATGCCTGAGCTGTCCAATTTGTTACTATCTGTGCTGGTCACATTTATTTTACATAGACGCACTTTGCTCTTGGAAAAAAAATGGTAAATTCCCTTTTAGTTAATTGGCACTTTCGTCAGTCCGTCATCAATTTCTATCCGCTATTGATAGCTCAATATACAAGCTCTGCTTGATAGCTCGGGTAGGTAACAAATCTTAATCTCTCAATGTTCAATTTATCATTATGACCAGGGCGATGAAATAAATCTTGACGTGATATGTGAACAAAGCACAATCTCAATCCTTTCTTATTGGACATATTTAGAGTAAAATTCACTATTTTAATAAAACACAAATAAAACAGGGCGGCATGGTGGTGCAGTGGTAGAGTTGCTTCCTTACAGCACCAGAGACCCGGGTTCAATCGTGACTAAGGGTACTGTCTGTATTGAGTTTGTACATTCTCCCTGTAACCACATGGGTTTTCTCCGGGTGCTCCGGTTTCCTCCCACAATCCGAAGACATACAGGTTTGTAGGCTAATTGGTTTCTGTAAATTATAAATTGTCTCTAGTGTGTGTAGGATGGTGTTAGTGTGTGGTGATCACTGGTCGGCGCGGACTTGGTGGGCCGAAGGACCTGTTTCCGCGCTGTATCTAAGCTAAGCTGAACTAAACCTGCTGTTGACATGGATGTCATTGTTTCATTTGTGGTATTGTTAACGCTGCCGACCGTTGCCTCTCTAAAAGCCATTGTTGTTTTACACATGGTTACAAGCATATCCCCACAAACCCAATAGCTCAATCCTCAATAGTTATCAACGGAAATGCTTTTCCCCCTGAGCAACACACTTCATTGGAATTGTTCTTTGGTTTTGTGCAGTATGGCATTTGCATCAAATAAATACTAATTTGTGCCTTGAAAAGCATGAAAGCAAATCTAATCAATTCTACTTATTCTGGTTTATATTGCTGAAAAAAATAGCGAGGAAACTCATTTTAACAGGATATTCTTGCATCGGCCTTCATTAAATATTCATGCAATCACAAAGCAAAAACTGATCGAAGTTGTGAATCTACAGTTTGTCTAGTTATGTTCTGTGATCATATAAATTCCTCACAAAGCCTGATGTAAAATCATCCTCAGCTTGATACATTTATTGATGAATCCTCAAGGACTCCCATTTTATAAATGCCCTCTTCAATTACATTTTTGTTGATAAATAACAGGCTGACATTGGAGTCACTATTGGATAATCAGAATGGTGTCTGGTTCCTGCTCATTATGAAGTCTTTGTGCTTTCACATAAAAATGCTCTAAGCCTCTCAAGCAAGACAGCTTGGCAGATTTCATACTCCAAACCAATACGGTTTCAGAGATGTTTACCTCAAGGAATGCATGATGACAAGGGAAGCAATTGCTTATACAAATGCTGAGTCTTACAGTAGATTTTTACTATTTGAAAGGAAACAATTTAAACCTATTGAAGGAAAAATTGAATATTATTATTTTATCAGCAGTTTAGCTAAAGTATCAAATCTAAATAGCATTACTTTCATTGATACAGAATGGCAGTGTGAATTGAGCTTTCCTATTAAGACAAGAGTGCTACAATACTTTATAATTTAACAGTGAAAGAACTGGAGTAACATAGAAACATAGAAAATAGGTGCAGGAGTAGGCCATTCGGCCCTTCGAACCTGCTCCGCCATTCAATATGATCATGGCTGATCATCCAACTCAGTATCCTGTACCTGCCTTCTCTCCATACCCCCTGATCCCTTTAGCCACAAGGGCCACAATGTTTAAGATAGTCCTCAATGTTTAAATAGGATGAGTTGACAATTTAAATACAAAACTTCACCAGCCTCCTACATATGGGACGAAGCTTGGTACAAACTTTAAATTTGCCTATTTTTCTCTCTTTCCGTAACAAGAGCAGCAGAGGCCAATTATACTAGAATCTCACTGAGACCTATTTATATGACAGTTATTGTCAATAACTATAACATCTGTAATCTAGGCAGAGAAGGAGAGCATTGCAGAGTATATATGACCATGGATCTATTTTTCAACTCCTGGATGCTCACTCTATTAGCCTTTAGAACAAGCGTTTTACTATGTAACAAAGGCGTGTTGTATATATCAAGAGAAAATTCCGCACAATTCCACACAACGCACGAGTGTGTGTGCGCACATGAGTTTGTGTGTGTGTATGTGTGTGTGCCTGTGTGAGTGTGTTGGGAGATTTGGGGGAGGGTGGGTGGTGGGATATGGTTTCTGCCTGGTGATCATGAAATAATCAGGGCATAAATTATTTTTAGGCAATGTTAAATGCGTGGACTGTAGAACGTGGCAGCACATTTTAGGGAGAAAGGTAATTTAGAAAGTATATTTACATATTTTGTTTGTCTAAACATACAACCAGATGTTCCATGGCACCAAGTTCAGCTCACAGTACTCTACTTCAGATTAAAATGACAGAGAAATATGTCAATGGATTTGGTTAAGGCACTAGATAAAACTTCATTAAGCAAACAGCACACATGAAGAACTGTTACAAATGTTGGCTGTAATTGATACTGGACGACTCCTCTCATCTGAATAAATAGAGTCAACATCCATGAATTAAAAATGTTGGTTCCTTCGTACTTGGTTTATTTCCCCTTTCAGAAGACCAGTTGCATTTAGAAATGATGTACCACTCCAAGTCCAGCTGGCCCAGGGAATCGTCATTCCATAACATTCAGAAGATGCGTAAACTCAGATTTGATCATATTTATGTACTCAACCAACTGCTACAGAAGAAATAGTTTCAATAAAAAGGCACAAACTATTCAATTAGCATGTTCATCTTTGGGGTTGGTGCAGAGAAAGTTTGAGAGGCATCCCCATATAAAACATTGGAATATTCAACCCAGTAAAATTATTTGCAACACAGCTCCCCTTTTCACCACATTATAGTAGTTGACAAGTCCAGACTGTGTACAGATAACATGTGGAACAATACGGCAGAGGAACGAGCCCTTTGACCCTCAATGTCTGTACAGAACAGTGGTGCAGCGGTAGAGTTGCGGACTCGATGGGCAAAGGGCCTGTTTCCGCACTGTATCTCTAAACTAAACTAAACTAAACTAAAACTAAACTGAACATCGTGCCAAGGTAAACTAATAAGTTGATGTTTAATCTTACAAGCATAACTTCTCATAGATACCAGTACCCAAGAATTCACTAATCTCATGTATTAAGTATATTCATTCTCATGGGATTTTATGTGTAGGAAGGGACTGCAGATGCTGGTTTACACGAAGGTAGACATAGAATTGCTGGAGTAAGTCAACGGGCCACGCAGCATCTCTGGAGAAAATAAATAGGTGACGTTTCGGGTCTGAAGAAGGGTCGCGACCCGAAACATCACCTATTCCTTTTCTCCAGAGATGCTGCCTGACCTGCTGAGTTGCTCCAGCATTTTGTGTCTATCTTATGGGATTTTAGACTGACTTAGACTCTATCCTGCCCTTATTAATGAATGCCCTGTTGAAAGCTCCCTGAAGACACAATGTTCACTTTATACTCCCTCATCCTTAAAAATTCCATATTTCTATTCTGCTTCAAAATCTAAAAAAAAAAAGCAAAAGTAACAACAATTATTACCTTATCCTTCTCTGCCTCTCAGACTTGTTTCTTATTTCAGCTATGACTGATCTTGGAAAGTAGGTGACTGTGCATTACTGCAGATTAACCCATTACATTTTTAATGACTGGCAATCTGTCACTTTTCTTTCTTGGTAAATGGTTGGCAGTTCTGTTTTGGGAAATGACTAATAGAGTTATGGGATTTCTAAAGTGAACTTCTCTGACCTTCAATAAATAAATTGAATTGCACCAGACAAGGAAGGTTAGTAATCTCTTAAATGGATTTGGTAAAATCTGTGGGAGGAAATTGATCAACCTCTATCAGGCAGTGATTGGGGGCTGGGGAGAGAGAGGAAAGCAGTTAAAATCTCTCTCTAACCCTCCCCCACCCAAGTAGCACTAACTCTAATTTTCATCCTACAAACGGCTAACATAGAAACATAGAAACATAGAAACATAGAAACATAGAAACATAGAAACATAGAAAATAGGTGCAGGAGTAGGCCTGCACCGCCATTCAATATGATCATGGCTGATCATCCAACTCAGTATCACATACATGCCTTCTCTCCAAACCCCCTGATCCCTTTAGCCACAAGGGCCACATCTAACTCCCTCTTAAATATAGCCAATGAACTGGCCTCAACTACCTTCTGTGGCAGAGAATTCCACAGATTCACCACTCTCTGTGTAAAAAATGATTTTCGCATCTCGGTCCTAAATGACTTCCCTCTTATCCTTAAACTGTGACCCCTTGTTCTGGACTTCCCCAACATTGGGAATAATCTTCCTGCATGTAGCCTGTCCAATCCCTTAAGAATTTTGTAAGTTTCTATAAGAACGATGGCTTGTTTCTTTTATCACCGTTACTATTCTGCATCTCTTTCATTCATTGTTCTTTATCTCTCCACTTCACCATCTATATCTCTCGTTTCCCTTATCCCTAACCAGTCTGAAGAAGGGCCTCGACCCGAAATGTCACCCATTCCTTCTCTCCAGAGATGATGCCTGAGTTACTCCAGCTTTTTGGGTCCATCTTCGGTTTAAACCAGAATCTGCAATTCCTTCTTACACAGTTAAACTATAACTGGGAACCTCCCATTCTGGTCTATTTGCCTGCAACTTTAAACTGTAAGTGGTCAAGACACTTGTTCAAAGCCAACATGGCTTGTTTCAATAATATACAATAATTATCTATAAATGGTTGGTAAGTTTGCAGATGACACCAAGACTGTTGAAAGTGGTGAGAGGAAGGCTGTCAAGGCTATCAAGCAGGATATAGATAGATCATCTACAGAAAAGGGCAGAGAAATGGCAGATGGAGTTTAATCTGAGCAATTGCAAGGTTTTGCACTTTGAAAGGCCAAATGTAACGGGAAAATTTACAATTAATGTATGGCCCTCAACAGCATTGATGTACATTGATCTTGGGGTCCAAGCCCATTGCTCCCTGAAAGTGAGAGGAACCTTTTTGTACAGAGGGTGGTGAGGACCTAGAACGCGCTGCCAGGGTTGGTGGTGGAGGCAGATACGATAGTGGCATGCAAGAGGTTTTGGGACAGGCATATGGATATGCAGGAAATGGAGGGATTTTCTGCGGTGATTTCCCAACCTGCTGAAGCTTCCGGGATCTGACGGCAGATGACTCTTGTGTCTGTGGACCAGGAACAGCAGGAATACTCTCAATCCTTAGGAAAAGTTGAATATCTCGGTTTCTCCACCCCCAACTGCATTTTCTGTGGTTTACCCAAGCTGATCATTTTTCTATAGCTCAGCAACAGTTCCCTCTAGCTCTCATGTAATAGCAACTAAGCTGTCTCTTTCCTGCTGATCCCAAGGGCCGCAAAAGTTTGTGTCATAGGAGCCGAACCAGGCAATTATGCCCATCGTCTACTCCGCCATTCAATCATAGCTGATGTAGTTTAGTTTATTGTCATGTATACCGAGGTACAGTGAACAGCTTTTGTTGCGTGCTAACCAGTCAGGGGGAAAACTATATATCATTAGAATCGAGCTGTCCATAGTGTACAGATACATGATAAAGGGAGTAACATTCAGTGCAAGATAAAGTCCAGTAAAGTCCGATTAAAGATAATCCGAGGGACTCCAATGAGGTAATGAGGTAAGAGGGCTGCTCTCTAGTTGTTGATAGGATGGTTCAGTTGCCTGATAACAGCTGGGAAGAAACTGTCCCTGAATCTATCTTTCCCTCTCAACCCCATTCTCCTGCATTCTCCCCGTAAGGTTTGACATCTTTATGTCTTCGAAACTAAAATCACGCTCCACCATAAATGATTTGGCCAGCTATTAACCATCGCTGTTAACCTGCTGCAGGTAAGCATTTCATAGTTCCGTTTTCGCTACATATGACAATTAAATCTTGACTAGTCACCAGATTGATTAGTAGGACTGGATGTTACAATCCCTAAGGTTTTTCACTACAATTGACATTCTTGGGGGTGACCACTAGGTGATTTTGCTACCAATCAGACACATCTTCAGTTGTGTACCTCAACGTCACTGGGTGTTTCGGCCTTTTATCACAAGACACCCTCAGTCGAGGCAGGCCCACCACAGGGTGATCAGACCTGGGTGTGTGTCTTATGGTTAGCCTCTAAGATGGTCACGTGGCAGCCCAGACAGCATCTTTCCTCTTCAGCCACAGCCAGTAACTGCTCCATTCGGCGGCATTGGCAAGTTCTTTTATTGGCCTCCTTTGTGCCTGCCCTCTGACTCCTACTTCCCTCAGGAGCCTTGCGGTGGAACTGGCTACAAAGCTCACCTCCACTGGACACACTCTTACCCTCCAACCTTTCTCCTCTGCCTCTGCTGCAAGGTTTGAATATCAAAGCCTTTTTCTTTCATAAGCCTCGTCCACAGCCTCCTCCCAGGGGACCGTCAGCTCAATGATGAAAACACGGCAACAGGAGTTGGACCAGAGAACGAGGTCTGGTCGCAGGTTGGTAGCTGCGATTTCAACTGGGAACGAAAGCCTCTGGCCTAGGTCAACACGCATTTCCAAGTCCCTGGCTGCGTTCAGTGGGCATGAGTTGAGAGGCGAGGGGTTAGTCCTCCATTTCTCTTCTTCCCGGATGAAGGAGGTAATTTGCGAGAATGTTATCTGGGCATTGATAGGCATGGCGTTGGTGGTAACTCTCTTGCACTCGAGTTCAGCTGCCAAACACCTCAGCACCTGGTTGTGTCGCCAGGTGTAACTGCCTTGTGTTAGGCTGGTCTTACAACCGACCAGGATGCTTGAGGTTTGCAGGAACTGCACACAGGGGGCAGGCTGGATCCTCTCCCAGCCAAAGATTTAGGTTTGTGGGAGAGGAAAGGGCGTCATATGTGGCTCTGATAATGAAGCTCAACTTATTTGACTCCATGGTCCACAGCTCTCTCCATGTGATCTTCCTCCTCTCAACGCCATCCCACGTCATCCAGCGGCCTTGTTTGTCTTGGGATATGGCTTTGGCACACCTGGCTGCTTCTTCCTGGAGGAGCACCTCCTCCACCACCAGGTGCCGACGTTCAGCTGGAGTAGCCTTTTGCCAGGTAGGTTTCATTGCTCCCAGGCCAAAGCCCCCTCGGCCTTGTTGGACATGGCCCACTATGTCCCGGTGTCAGAGGTCGGATTTAGCGTCCAGTACCACTGCTGCTGGAGTCCATTTCTTCCCTGTTGCTAGGGTTGGAGCGACACCTCTTATTATTGGGTCCCAGGATTCTGTTAGTGTCATGTCCAGCCTCACTTTGGCACATTTGTATTCCTCCACCAGGCTTGAGACTGTCAGTGAGAGGGCTCCATTCCCATAGAGCCCTATGCTGCTGAGGCATCTCGGTAGCCCAAGCCACTTCCTCACTTGTGAGTTCACCAATCTCTCCAGCTGGTTGACATGGGATAAAGTGACCTCGTAGATGGTAATTGGCCACATGAGTCGGGGCAGTAGACCGAATTGAAGGCACCAAAGCTTCAGCTTCCCTGGGAGAGCAGTGTTGTTGATTTGCTTGAGGCCACTGATTGTATCCTGCCTGAGTTGTTCCACCTGCTCTGCATCCTTGAGGTATGTGGTGTACCATCGCCCGAGGCTTTTGACAGGCTTCTCCAGGACAGTTGGTATTGTCTCGTTATTGATGCGGAACCTTTCATCAGTGAGCCGGCCTTTGACGATGGAAATACTGCAGGATTTGCTGGGTTTAATCTCCATTCGTGTCCATTTGATGTTTTCCTGGAGTTTATCCAGCAGGCGTTTGGTGCATGCTTTTGTTGTTGTTATTGTGGTCATGTCATCCATGTACGCCCTGATTGGAGGAAGCCCACTCTTCAAGCGTTCCCCTCCGACCACCCATCGTGATGCTCGAATGATGACTCCATTGCCATGGTGAAACCCAGAGGAGAAATGGTGCAGCCTGCCATTATGCCTAGCTCAAGGTGCTACCAGGCGGTGGTGTTGTCCTGTGTTGTGACGCAGAAATGGAGGTCCTGGAAGTAAGCTTTTACCAGCTTTGTGATGACCTCTGGGACCTTATTTCAATCAGCTTGAGTCATTCTTCGTTGAATGTGATCATGGTTAAACACGTCATTTTTAAATACACGTATTTCAACTTTATTTTGCAATATCAGAATTACCAGCATCTGAACACTGTTATTATGGTATCAATATACTTACTGAAACTCTTTAACTTCAAACTATTTTTCTACTTACAGCATTAGGATTTGATTTGAAACACAAAATCCTCATGTTACAAGATTCTGATTGTATTTTATCTGACTGATACATTTTACTGAAATGGATCACCATGCAATTTTTCCACAAAGAAGATAACTAATGCCTTTGATTTATCCATTTTGTTTTGCAGTGGGCTTAAACCAGCACTGTCAGCAAGTGTCTGTCAGTATCAGTGACAAGCTACCGAGAGAGTTGTCACTTTAAGTTATATCCTCCTGTGGAGATGTGACAAGTACCAGTAGCTCTGGCACCTTCAAAAAATCGTCAATTAGTTCTTCGCAGTCCCGAGCAGTAAGACATTGTAGTCTTGCTATACTTCCAAACAAGATGTTACTGAATTTATTCATAGAAAGATACAGCATGGAAACAGGCACTTCAGCCCATCGGGTTCACACTGTCCATCACACTAGTACTAGTCCCACCTGTCTGCCTCAACTATCTCGTTCCATATACCCACCACTCTCTGTATGAAAACGTTACCCCTCAGGTTCCTATTAAATCTTTCCTAACCTCACCTTACAATTGAAGGGTTCAAGATGGCACCATAATCGATGTAATTGTAAGGTGAGGGGGGGTGAGATTTAACAGGAACCTGAGGGGTCACTTTTTCAGTGGTGGGTGTCTGGAATGAGCTGCTGGAGGAGGTAGTTGAGCCAGGTGATATGGCAACTTTTAAGAAACATCTAGACAGGTACAACGATAGGAAAGGTTTGGAGGGATACAGGCCAAACGCAAGCAGGTGGGATGAGTGTATAAGGGTCATGTTGGCAGGTGTGGGCAAGATGGGCTGAAGGGCCTGTTTCCACGTTGTATGACTCTATGACTATCTTGATGTAATTGACTATGTTACAGTCTTGTACTTAAGTATGATTGTGCCAATGTATAGTAAGGTTGTTACTGAAAAGTTTGCAAAAAATAATTTGTCTGTACCTAAGTACGTGACAATAAAGCATAATTGAACATTGATTAATTGGATTTTGATCCCAGCACTCCCAGAGCAGAAAATGATGAAAAGTCCATCCCAGATTCATTACTAATGTAAATTAACAGGCATGTTGCAGCACATTCACAAAATTCCTGGATTATTTTCCCTGAAAGTGGATGGTTTTAATATGCCACCTTTGCCCACTGCTGAAGTTTGTCTTCGTCATGAAGAATGTGCAATAGTTGCAATTTAAATTTTCTTTTCAGCTGCATATTTGGCTTCATCCAGGTTTGAAACATCCAGGTTCACTGTTGAATAATATAATGCAATTAATCTAATACTTACTATGACAAAAGAAGGTGAGGGACAAAGACCAAGGACTTCACCAATTTAGAATGAACAAGAAAAGTGATTTAAAGGAAACCAAATAGACAACTGAAAAGAGTGAGGCCTCGATTCATGGAGCATCTTTATACATGTCTCTGAAAGGCATAGAAACAGAACGGGACCCCATATCTGAGGAAAGATGTGCTGGCATTGGAGAGGGTCCAGAGGAGGTTTACAAGAATGATCCCAGGACTGATTGGGTAACATATCATTATCATCATCGGCGGTCACTCGAAACAAGTATGGCTGTTCTCTTTTGGGGGGACGTGTGTGCGTGACTTTGTTTAACGTGGGGAGACTGGTGCACAGACAGCCACCACATGGTTCTTGACAGATCTGGGCCAGGATCCAGTGGCATGGAATCCAAGACGACCGGGGACCTTTTCTGCTGCAGCCTTCATCCGCCTTCCCAGCCGTTGTGACGCGCCACTAAAGTCAGCCATCATCCTCCGCCTGTTCCACCGTTGAGATCTTGGTTGGATTGCTCTTTGTCAGGGACCTCCCCCTCGACCTTACCGCCATGGGCGGCCCTACCAGGAGGGTAACATATGCTGAGCGTTTGACAACACCAGGCCCGTACTCACTAGAGCTTAGAGGAATGAGGGGGCACCTCATTGAAACTTATTGAATGTGAAAGGTCTGAATAGAGTGGATGTGGAGAGGATGTTTCCACTGATGGGAGAGTCTAGGACCAGAGGCCGTAGCCTCAGAATAAAAGAATATACCTTTAGAAAGGAGATGAGGAGGAATTTATTTTGTTAGAGGGTGGTAAATCTATGGATTGCATTGCCACAGACAGCTGAGGAGGCCGTCAATGGATATTTTTAAGGCTGAGATTGACAGATTCTTGATTATTACAGGTGTTAGGGGTTCTGGGGTGAAGGCAGGAGAATGGGTTTAAGAGGGGAAGATAGATCAGCCATGATTGAATGGAGGAGTAGACTTGATGGGCCGAATGGCCTAATTCTGCTCCTATAAATTATGAACCTATGAACGTGACAGTGCTTAGCTTGGTTAAGAATGCCACGATTTCAGCCTTTTGGCCATTAGCTCACTCCAAATGTCAACAAGTGATGTTTGCCAAATCAGTCGTGTTTATTCTTGTCCAGTTCCTTGCATTCCCTACAGAAACAAGGGGAGTGAATTAATCATTAACTTTAATTGAATTAAAATCCACAATTGCTTTTAGCCCTACGCTATATTTTTTTGGCTACTAAAAGCCCGATTGTCAATCTATTATGTTATTTTGCAGAGTTTGTCTATGCCAATGCCCAATATCCAAGGATCTGACACAACCCATTCATTTTTCTAGAACTTAATGTTCCTGTACAGTTTTAGAATCAAGGTCACCATTCTGACTGATTTATTGAAGAGGCAGCTTGGAGAAGAATGGCAAATAAAGTGCAGAATGCTACATTGAACTGTCTCCTTGGAACTGACATTGAATAGCCCATTAGTACGCCGAAAGGACGACTCAGGTAACTAAGATGAGTAAACGCCCAAAATAGTGGCTCAATATGCCCTTCGCAACTTCAGTCTTCAGAAAGGCTTCAAAATTATCATTCATGAGAAGAAGTCAGTGAGAAGCTGGATCATCAAGACATTGGAAGTGTGCCATTGTGCCTATTTTCTGTGGGATGTATGCTGAGGTTTCTACTGAATCAAAGATGAGTCATGTCGCATTAAGCTAATTGGATTTCTTGTGGAAGTCAGTAATAAGTGCATGTGTATGAATAATATCTAAATGGATTTCAAGAAGGTATTCATCAAGATTTCATATTGCCATTTCCTAGAATATATTGGAAGTAGGGAACCAGACATGGTGGTGTTGGTGTGGAGGGGGGGGGGTTGGGGGGGAATAGGGGACCTGGAGTAGAGAGGGGTGGGAGGTGAGCAAATGGAGGAGGTGAAGGTGTGGGGGGAGTGGAAAGAAAAATGTGCAGTAATGTCATAGAGTCATACAGCGTGGAAACAGTCCCTTCGCCACAACTTGCCCAACACGTCCCATCTGCACTAGTCCCACCTGACTGCTTTTGGCCCATATCCCTCTAGACCTATCCTATCCATGTACCTGTCCAATTGATTTTTAAATAGTGAGAGTAGTGGTGGTGGGGGGAACTGGGTAGATGAGAAAGAGAGGGGTGGGTTACCTGAAATTGGAGAATTCAATATTCATGCTGTTGGATTACAGGCTGACCAAGCAGAATGTGCGGTGCTGTCCTTCCAGTTTGCATGCGGCCTCACTCTGGCAGAGGAGGAGGCCGAGGACAGAGAGGTCGATAGCTGAAAGATTAATTAGCACAGGAAGCACTAACTGGCAAGTAACCTGAGAGTACTCATTTCACTTGTCAGGTCTTTCCCCAACACTCCCCCTCACCTCCTTATAGTGACTAGCTCCCCCCCCCCCCCCCTCCCCCCCTACTCTTTCAGTCTCAACCTGAACGTAGACTGTCCATTTCTCCCTCACAGATGCTGCCTGTTCCCCAGCACAGAATATAGAATAGTACACTGTGGGAAAAAGTCCACAATGTTGTGCTGAACATGATACAAGTTAAATTATTCTCCTTTCTTTTAAACATTAAACTTTAGAGATACAGTGCAGAAATGGGCCCTTCAGCCCACCAAGTCCGCGCCAACCAGCAGTCACCCCGTACACTAGAACTATCCTACACACTAGGGACAATTTACAATGTTTTTACTGAAACCAATTAACCAACAAACTTCTATGTCTTTGGAGTGTGGGAGAAATCCGGAGCAGCTGGAGAAAACAGGGAGAACGTGCAAACTTCATACAGACAGCCACTGTGCCCTTCCTCTGCAGTTTGTTTTTGCTCCTGTCGTTTGTGACTCCTAGTAGTTTGTTAAAGTATCATTAAAGCTTAGAAGAGAGAATATGTTTGGAAGTAATTTTTTGATATTTCTCAGTTATTGGTATATACTATTCTAATCTGATGAAACATTACATTGTGCTGCCTGAGAATAGAGTAGAGAAGTGTCAAAATACGTGCTCATCCCATTTTCATTTTGTATTCTTTGTATGTCGCCTCAAGTCAAAAAAAGCATCAGTGAATAGCTTTTAAGTCAACCTTATCTTAGCTCTAGACTGCTTCATAAAAAAAGTATTTCTGGCCACAACCACTTTAGCAGATGCTGCCAGCTATTGACAGCTAATGGAAAAGATGACAATTGTTGCTAGGACAAGCCAAATAGGGTCTCACAAGGGACCATTCACTCCATCTGATCAACAGTGCCTCAAATCAGGCCATCAGTTTATAGATATTATAATGCGTGAAAGAGTAAACTAAAAGGTTAAAGAAGGCAGGATATTTGCATCCCAATACATTTTATTAGACAGCAAGTTACAAAAATATTTATGAGCTCCAAAAGCAGTATCATCAGTAATGCAATTCCATCTAATTGAGGAAGGACTAAGAAAAGCAACTGATCACGCATGCTAATTTTGACATTATTCAGTGTTTACATCGTTTGTTTCAATGCAGGAAGTCAAGGTAACAAATTAGATTTATGGATTGTAAACTAATCTAATTACTCCACATCCAGTTTAGTAGCTTTTGTCTTGGTTTTTTTTTACATAAAGTCTGAATGCAAATTAGAGGCTAAATGTAAAATCTGTAATAGGTTACAGGTTACATTAGGAAACCCAGCGGCGGTCTAATAAATAAGATCTGCACGGCGATCAATATTAATCAACCCTCGACTTGGTTTAATTTCTTTAAAGCAAATGTTAATGTATAACAGAGTTGAGTGACTCAAAGGTGCACAAAAAAGCTGAAGAAACTCAGCGGGTGCAGCAGCATCTATGGAGCATCTATTGAGTGACTCGACTCCGATTCGACTCAAATATGGAGTCAAAACCATTATAACCACCAAACATTGATTCAATAAAGGTAAAATGAAAACTGAATGCGACGTCAACATTTTACATAAATCTATAGAGAAATAATTTCACTAATCACATTACTTTTGGTAGGGCCACTCACATGTCCAATAGTTGAATGGATGCAAAGATATGTTCCCTGCCTATATTGAAAGGAGATTACTCTCGAGGTGCATTGGTCTGATGGAAACGAACTGCAAGTGTAATTAATGACGCTACGACAATTAGTTTAATGGTACTTTCGGTTAGATACTTCTGCAGAAAGGTTTGACAAGAAAAGAGGATCTTCACATTGACTTTAAAAGTTTTTATATATCGGAGTGGATACATCACCATTCAGATAGGCAGCCGGCCTAATCCCTAATCCCTAACGCTTGAAGCTGATACCCTTCACTCATGTAGAATCTCCTCCACTGCCAAGTTAGATGATCTTTACTTTGATTTAATCTCTGTTCCCCTGTAAAAATTTTATCTTTGCACTATTATTTTTTAAAATATATATTTACACTGAACATTTTTGTTATTTATTATTGTGTTTACAGAGTACGACATTTACATATCTGGTGCTACAATGACAATAAGTCATGATTCCTAATCTTGCATCGAACACATCCTGGACTAATTCAGTGGGTCAGGAGGCATCTCTGGAGGACATGGATAGGTAATGTTTCAGGTCAGGGCCCATCTTCAGTGATTGCAGTGGGGGGAGAGAAAGCTGGCAAAGAGATGGGGGCAGGGGCCAGCCAAGTGATAATTGGATACAGGTGAGGGTTGTTTTAACATTATAAAATGGATGACGCCACTATAAAGAAGAAATACTGGAGATCATAGAGCCATAGAGCTATGCAACACAGAAACAGGCCCTTCTGTCCCACTTGCCTGTGCCTGGTCCAAATCCCTGAAAACCTTTCTTTACCATGTACCTATTCAAGTGTCCTTTATATGCCATGATAGTACCAACCTCAAGCACTACCTCTGGCAGCTTGACCTTATGCATGCCACCTTCTGTATGAAAAACTTGCCCCCTCAGGTTCCTTCTAAATCTTTCCCTCTCACCTTAAACCAATGCCTTCTAAGTTTAGACTCACCTAACCTGAGGAAATGACTGTTGGATTCAATAATTTGTGTCATGTTCATCTTGTTGAACAATACTTCATCCTCATTTTCATACTGACCTTTCCGTTCTGGGACTCCTCCATTGCCAGAGTGAGATCACATGCAAACTAGAAGAACACCACCTCACGTTCCACTTTGATGGCTTACAACCAAATAGTATGAATGTTGAATTTTCTAATTTTAGGTGACTACATAACCCTCCCCTTCTCCCTTATTAGCCCATAAAACACCCCCTCTTCTTTTTCCCGCAACCCCTCTCCCCTGTACCTAAACTTGATTCACACTTATTTCCCCCCTCCCCCTCTGCTTCCATCTACATTCCTTTCTCTAGCTTCACAATTCACAACTCTTCGGTCCTTTTGGCTCACCCCTATCTTTTAATCTCTGAATTTTGTCCTCCCATCTGCCTATCAAAAATCCTTCCACCCCTGCATCGACCTATTCCCTACCAAGCCTCGCCTTGCCCCTCCTCTCTTCCAGCCATCCTACTCCTCCCCTCCCCCACCCCCACCCCCCCCCCCCCACAATCAGTCTGAAGAAGAGTCCTGACCTGAAACGTCACCTTCCCATGTTCTCTAGAGATGCTGCGTGACCTGCTAAATTACTCCAGCACTTTGTGCTTTCATTCATAACCCAGCGCATGCCATTCCTTGTTTCTATATTCCCCATTCAGTAGTGGCAGGATATACATTTACTAAAGAGAGCATTCTAACAGCAAAATATCTATATTAAAGATAAAACCTGGGCTATAAAATTCAAAAAAATGCAAGTCAAATATATTTCAGGCAGAGTTTGCTCATGCAAACCATGTATGAAGTCACTGCTACAGAAGTTTGACAAAGGAACAGACTGAAGTAATTAGGAAAAATGCCATTAGCATTTTATGTGTACCATCCACAAAGAATACATCACTGCCGTGCCCATTAGTGCATGCATTTGTGAAAGGAAAAAAGTTTATAAAGATTTTTTTCTGAAAATTTAACAAAGATCAGCACTAATTTTATAACCATATAACCATATAACAATTACAGCACGGAAACAGGCCATCTCGGCCCTACAAGTCCGTGCCGAACAACTTTTTTCCCTTAGTCCCACCTGCCTGCACTCATACCATAACCCTCCATTCCCTTCTCATCCATATGCCTATCCAATTTATTTTTAAATGATACCAACGAACCTGCCGCCACCACTTCCACTGGAAGCTCATTCCACACCGCTACCACTCTCTGAGTAAAGAAGTTCCCCCTCATGTTACCCCTAAACTTCTGTCCCTTAATTCTGAAGTCATGTCCTCTTGTTTGAATCTTCCCTATTCTCAAAGAGAAAAGCTTGTCCACATCAACTCTGTCTATCCCTCTCATCATTTTAAAGACCTCTATCAAGTCCCCCCTTAACCTTCTGCGCTCCAGAGAATAAAGACCTAACTTATTCAACCTATCTCTGTAACTTAGTTGTTGAAACCCAGGCAACATTCTAGTAAATCTCCTCTGTACTCTCTCTATTTTGTTGACATCCTTCCTATAATTGGGCGACCAAAATTGTACACCATACTCCAGATTTGGTCTCACCAATGCCTTGTACAATTTTAACATTACATCCCAGCTTCTATACTCAATGCTCTGATTTATAAAGGCTAGCATACCAAAAGCTTTCTTTACCACCCTATCTATATGAGATTCCACCTTCAAGGAACTATGCACGGTTATTCCCAGATCCCTCTGTTCAACTGTATTCTTCAATTGCCTACCATTTACCATGTACGTCCTATTTTGATTTGTCCTGCCAAGGTGTAGCACCTCACATTTATCAGCATTAAACTCCATCTGCCATCTTTCAGCCCATTTTTCCAAATGGCCTAAATCACTCTGTAGACTTTGGAATTCCTCTTCATTATCCACAACACCCCCTATCTTGGTATCATCTGCATACTTACTAATCCAATTTACCACCCCTTCATCCAGATCATTGATGTACATGACAAACAACAAAGGACCCAACACAGATCCCTGAGGCACCCCACTAGTCACCTGCCTCCAACCCGACAAACAACCATCCACCATTACCCTCTGGCTTCTCCCATTCAGCCACTGTTGAATCCATCTTGCTACTCCTGCATTTATACCCAACAGTTGAACCTTCTTAACCAACCTTCCATGAGGAACCTTGTCAAAGGCCTTACTAAAGTCCATATAGACAACATCCACTGCTTTACCCTCATCAATTTCCCTAGTAACCTCTTCAAAAAATTCAAGAAGATTAGTCAAACATGACCTTCCAGGCACAAATCCATGTTGACTGTTCCTAATCAGACCCTGTTTATCCAGATGCTTATATATATTATCTCTAAGTATCTTTTCCATTAATTTGCCCACCACTGAAGTCAAACTAACAGGTCTATAATTGCTAGGTTTACTCTTAGAACCCTTTTTAAACAATGGAACAACATGCGCAGTACGCCAATCCTCGGGGACTATTCCCAGTTTCTAATGACATTTGAAATATTTCTGTCATAGCCCCGGCCATTTCTACACTAACTTCCCTCAATGTCCTAGGGAATATCCTGTCAGGACCTGGAGACTTATCCACTTTTATATTTTTCAAAAGTGTCAGTACTTCTTTTACTTTGAAACTCATAGTATCCATAGCTACTCTACTCGTTTCCCTTACCTCACATAATTCAATATCCTTCTCCTTGGTGAATACCGAAGAAAAGAAATTGTTCAATATCTCCCCCATCTCTTTTGGCTCTGCAGATAGCTGCCCACTCTGTCTCTCCAATGGACCAGTGTTATCCCTCGTTATCCTTTTGCTATTAATATAGCTGTAGAAACCCTTTGGATTTTGAAAGCAGAACATTTAAAGACAAATTATGCAAAATATTTAATCATTTAGATAAGATCTTGTTACACACCAGGGACAGTTTACAGAAGAAAATTAACCTGCAAACCTGCACATCTTTGGAACATTGGAGGAAGCCGGAGCAGCTGGAGAAAACCCACACAGTCGCAGGAAGAACATACAATCTCTATACGGACAGCACCCTTAGTCAGAAATGAAGCCGGGTCTCTGGTGCTGTAAGGCAGCAACTCTACTGCTGCACCACTGTGTTCAAAGGAAAGGAAGATCGAAAGGAGGATTCTAAAGATGTTCGCTGGGGCTTCTTCTTCATGCCGGCAAGGTATCATATTCATACCATGAGGAAGGGGAGGTATTCTTGTTACAGCAGCTTCCTAATCCAATTTTTCACAAGAACCTCCTGCTATAAATGTCAGTGGCATCTTGCTTTCTTTCACGATGGAAGTAATGCTTCCCAGGATCAAGATCAGGGTCAGAGAAGAGTTGCAGGTGAAGTGGTGAGAGAACAAAGGGCATGGTCTTGAGCCTAGTTTCTAGTCAGTAACTCCCATAAACAATGTGTTAAGTGAAGGGAAGTAGGTTCTCCCTGTGACTGTGTGGGTTTTCTCCAGCTGCTCCAGTTTCCTCCCATGTTCCAAAGATGTGCAGGTTTGCAGGTTAATTTGCTTCTGTAAATTGTCTCTTGTGTGTAGGATGCAAAAGTGGAAAAACATGGAGCTAATGCACAGGTGATCAGGGCCTGGAGTTAGGGTGGGAGAGATGAGCAGAGGAGAATCAGGACCATCAGAGTCAAGACCATTGAGGATCTGTTAGTCATGGTCATGGGATGTCAGAGAGATGGGATGAATGGGTACCCCAGAGGATCAGAGTGTTGGGACCTTTAGTCAAATGGTTGGAGCCAGGGCCTTAGGAACTTGGGAGTAGACAATAGACAATAGACAATAGGTGCAGGAGTAGGCTATTTGGCCCTTCGAGCCAGCACCGCCATTCAATGTGATCATGGCTGATCATCCACAATCAGTACCCCGTTCCTGCCTTCTCCCCATATCCCCTGACTCCGCTATGTTTTAGAGCCCTATCTAGCTCTCTCTTGAAAGCATCCAGAGAACCTGCCTCCATCGCCCTCTGAGGCAGAGAATTCCATAGACCCACCACTCTCTGTGAGAAAAAGTGTTTCCTCGTCTCCGTTCTAACTGGCTTACTCCTTATTCTTAAACTGTGGCCCTTGGTTCTGGACTCCCCCAACATCGGGAACATGTTTCCTGCCTCTAGTGTGTCCAAGCCCTTAACAATCTTTAATGTTTCAATGAGATCTCCTCTCATCCTTCTAAACTCCAGACTGTACAAGCCCAGCTGCTCTATTCTCTCAGCATATGACAGTCCCGCCAGCCCGGGAATTAACCTTGTAAACCTACGCTGCACTCCCTCAATAGCAAGAATGTCCTTCTTCAAATTAGGGGACCAAAACTGCACACAATACTCCAGGTGTGATCTCACTAGGGCTCTGTACAACAGCAGAAAGACCTCTTTGCTCCTATATTTGATTCCTCTTGTTATAAAGGCCGACATGCCATTCGCTTTCTTCACTGCCTGCTGCGCCTGCATGCTTACTGATGTACAAGGACCCCCCCGATCCCGTTGTACTTCCCCTTTTCCCAACTTGTCGCCATTTAGATAGTAATCTTGGTTTTGAGGCCAGGCACCTACTGGTGGCATTTGGAGTGTAGTAAGAATCAAAGGTAAAGATGTGACTTACAGAAGCCCTAATTCATCACCCAGCTGGTTTAGTCCAGCCTAGTTTAGTTCAGAGATATGGCGTAGAAACAGGCCCTTCGGCCCACTGAGTCCATGCTGACCAGCAATCACCCCTACACTAGTTCTACCTTACTCACTAGGGACAATTTATAAAGGTCAATTAACCTGCAAAGACTTTGCACGTCTTCGGAGTGTGAGAGGAAACCGGAGCACCTGGAGAAAACCCATGCGATCACGGGAAGGTTACAAACTCCGTACATACAGCACCCGAGGTTAGGATCAAACCCAGGTCTCTGGTGCTGCAAGGCAGCAACGCTGCTGCTACATCACTGTGCCAAGTGCCAGTCATGGTACCATAAAACCGAGTGCAAGTCATGGTTACTTCCAAAGGGAGTGCTAGATGGAAGATAATATCCCTTGCACAACTGACAAGCCACCACATCAGTCTCACAGTGACAATCATTCCAGAAGATACCTGTCTGAATTTCCAGTGATGCGGAACCGCTGGGAAATGGTCATTATCATGTGTCACTCAGGTGAAGTCAATTTCGAATTGTTTACGGCAAACAGACAAAAGAAATCCAACTGAATTCCCAGGCACACGAACATTGTATTTTCTGCAGGAAATTGTATTTAGCGCATTCCCTCGTGAAGAGGAGACGAGGGCAGTGTCGATCAGTCATGGTCACATTGAATGGCAGTGGTCTACTCCTGCTCCTATCTTCTTATGATTTTGCGTGAAACTGATAGTTCAGATGCTATTCCCCAGAAAGACTGTGCAAACAAAAAATACTCTGATACTGTGGCCTTAAAATATTTCTAAGCAGCAATGCATAAGCTGTAAATGGAGATACAGTGAATGGGGTTGATTTCTAGGTTAGTTTTCCCTCAGCATTTGATATTAATTATAGTTTTTAGAGATACAGTGTGGAAACAGGCACTTTGGCCCACCGAGTCTGTACCGGCCACTGATCACGAGTTCTACCCTACACACTTGGGACAATTTACAGAAGCCAATTATTCCACAAACCTGCAAATTTTAAGAACATGGGTGTAAACCATAGCATTCGAGAAATCCCATGCGGGGGGAACGTACAAACTCCATATCGACAGCACTCGAGGTCAGGATCAAACCTACATCTCTGGTGCTGTGAGACAGTAGTTCTACCAGCTACACCACGGCACTGTGCCACAAAATAATTGATTGAAAGACACAGCATGGAAGATTAGTGCGACTAATCTGCAAGATGACTACAATGTCAAAAAACAATACAATTAATTAATAAATTAAAACTATTAAAAACTATTTAAAATAAGTTAATTGTCTCCACCACAGCAAAAGAAACCAAGCTCCAAGAATCAACTTAAAATTGGATTACCAGGGGGTTAGTCAAATATGCAGATTTTGAGAGCGAGGGTAGCATTGGAACAGAGCAGATGAAAATAATGTGAATTTGGCATGGGACCTCATTAAAATCATTGTAGTATTACAAGATTTCCTAGATCCGGCAACAAAGCCTCCCACCGCTGTCACTTTTTGTCACTGTGAGATGTGGTGTGCTGTGAATCGGGACGTATCCAGCAAAGCAATTTCTCAAATTGCCTCTTCAGTGAAGCTGCCAACAGTACGTTTAAAAATCTGCAGCAAAAAAACAGAACAGTTAAAATTCTGTGGGGTTTTTCTTCTTGGACATTTGGTTCTTATCTCAAAAGATCCAAAAGATAGAAGCAAGAAACTAATCATTTGGTCTGTAAGTGTCTTGTTCCTTCTTTAAATGCTGCTATATCTGCACAGACATGACCAAGTTCAGCCACTTCACTCAATAGGCGGCTCTTAAACATAAAGCTATGTTAGATTAGAATGTCTGAACAGACATTAAAAATCTCAACCATTTCACTCAAATAAAGGCTCTTAAACATTAAGCACCAGGGTCTGAAGAAGGGTCTCAACCCAAAATTGTCACCTATTCCTTTTCTCCAGAGATGCTGCCTGACCCGTTGAATTACTCCGGCATTTTGGGTCTATCTTTGGTGTAATCCAACAACTGCAGTTCCTTCCTAAACATTAAGATATGTTGGGTTAGAATTCCGAGAAGTAGGTATTGATATTGTAATATCATAATTTGCAGTGCAGTTCTTCATAATGTCAAGTCAGTAATTAAATCAGTCCAGATGGCATTGTTTCAAGGGCACAATAAAAAGAGAATAAACTTCATTACAGAAGGGTCACTGAAGTAAGAATGGGAGGTCTTCACAGCAGGCAGGCAATTTAATTATTTTAAGTACAGGTCCAGTTGAATCTGCATCAAGATATTGATTCTCTGATTTATTTTGAAATTTTATGCTAATCCAATACTGAAATGGAAAAACGTTGCTTTTATGTAATGTGCTGTTTCATTTATGTTAAAGCACATCCTTGCACTTTAGTCAGACTCCACTGCTCTCAAAAAATTCATACCAGCCAACCATGTGTTTAGATACAGATGCG
This sequence comes from Amblyraja radiata, assembly GCF_010909765.2. Lineage (NCBI taxonomy): Eukaryota > Metazoa > Chordata > Chondrichthyes > Rajiformes > Rajidae > Amblyraja > Amblyraja radiata. The sequence continues at coordinate 43,156,946 of NC_045961.1, forward strand.
CAAAGACAAATCTCCAAAGAGCTCCACCACATCACAACTATCAGATTGGTGCTTGCAACCTTAACCATGTTTGTCGTAATGAGTTTACAGTTCCCATCTGTGCTGCATAAGTGAATTACTATAATGCATTCAACAATAAATTAAAGGAATTTATGGAACTGTTTTCATTTCTTCTGAGCAAACAGCAATATGTATTTATAGATCATCATTAGTATGGCAAAACCTCTCAAGACTCCACAACATTGACATCAAACGAGATTTGATTCCAAGCAACTCAAGGGGATATTAGGGCAGGTAGGTCACAGAAATAAACATTGAGGAGCTTCTGAAGGGAGTGAAGAGAGGTAGCAGAAAATGTTACGGGAAGAATTAACGGAAGGGCGGCACAGTGGCGCACCAGTAGATTTGCTGCTTTACAGCGCCAGAGACCCGGGTTCGATCCTGACCACGGGTGCTGTGTGTACGGAGTTTGTACGTTCTCCTTGTGACTGCGTGGGTTTTCTCCAGGTGCTCCAATTTCCACCCACATTCCAACGAGTGCAGGTGTGTAGGTTAATTGACTTCTGTAAAATTGTTCCTAGTGTGTAGGATGCGAATCTGGGAATAACATAAACCTAGTGTACAGACGATCATTGGTCGGCGTGGGCTCGGTGGGCCGAAGGGCTTGTTACCACGATGAATATCACTAAACTAAACTAAATTCCAAAGCCTTGAGCCATAACTGTTGAAGACTGGGCTACATTACTTTTTAATCCCAACATGTTTAACTATACAGACTAAGCTTCCTTAAATTAAAGAATAAGAAATCGAGATATATCTTGAAAATTTTGGGATTTTATTGCCATTTTCAACTGACCAAATGCTCCAATTCCATTTAAATCAGATTTTGACTCTAAGTGGAATCTAGGCATTCTACTTCCAATAAAAAAATGTATTCCTCTCCAGCATCTCCCTGTCTAAAGAAACCAAACAAAACAGAGAAAAAATAATCCAATACTTCATCTTCCTCTTAGATTCCTTGTTGTTATGTTTGTACAGGAGCAGTGCTGATAGAAAGACTTTATGTCTCCTTTGCTGGTCGTCAGTTTTCTAGTGAGAACCAGTTATAGGTAGCTCTGTTTAACTACACTTTGGTTAATTATGAAAGATAAATTTGAAGGGAAGAAAACTAAATTACTTTCTATTTATATAGAGTCATACAGCGTGGAAACAAGCCCTTTGTCCCAACTTGCCTACGCCAACCAACATGCCCCATCTAAACTAGTCCCACCTGCCTGCTTTTGGCCCATATCCCTCTAAACCTACTCTATCTATGTACCTGTCTAAATGTTTCTTAAATGTTTCAATAGTATCTGCCTCAACAACCTCCTCTGGCAGCTTGTTCCATTTACCCACCACCCTTTGCATAAAAAAATCACCCCTCAGGTTCCCATTACATTTTCCTCCCTCACCTTAAACCTATGTCCTCCGGTTCTCGAATCCCCTACTCTGGGCAAAAAACTGTGTTTACCCGATCTATTCTTCTCATTATTTTGTACATGTCTTTAAGATCACCCCTCATCCTCCTGGTTAGGCTTTATTCAATTTTCAAATCACGTCTTAGGCCAGCCAATTATTACCAGTTTTTACCAGTCAATTGTTAGTAGATCAATAAATTGCATTATTATGATATGGCTTTATACTGCATATTTACAACAAAAACAAATCTTGAGCTGGGTATTTGGATCCTAAAATCCTTTTGACCTTCCATCTGAAGATACACAGAACCAGAATATCCCCAGATTAAATGCGATTGTTCATTAAAATCTCCAAGGACTTCACGGATAATTTAATTGTGCCATCATATAAATGTCAAGTTCACTTAGTGTTGACATTATTTCACATTGATCTGCTAAAAGGTTTTCTAAAGAGATCTGATTCTGATCTGATGGATCTTTATGACCTTCTTCTCTCAATGGATAATGTCATTGATACTGTAAGACTGGCTGCATCTCCCGTCAATACGCCATTTGATAGATTAGCTGTAAGGGGAAGCGCTCACTCTAACACATGAAATATGGGATTCAAATGATTCTTGCATTTGTTGCATTTGCAGTTTTTTCAAGGTACAAAAAGTCCCAAAACTGAGTAACTATTTCAGCATCTAGCTGTGTTGACTAAAGCTGTAGCTTGCATAGATACTTGAGAGAATTGGAGCTGAAAACTGCACAAAATTGTATATTAAATTTACATTGTATGTGTAAATATTATAACACATGTCATACTCAGAAATACTTTTAATTCCCTTCCTTCTACATTTTGTATTACAAATTGATTATTCTCACCTATCTATTATAGACAGAGGCGCAGCGATAGAGCCGCTACCTCACAGCGCCAGAGACGTGGGTTTGATCTTGACCTCGTGTGCTATCTGTGTGGAGTTTGCATGTTCTCCTTGTGACCACATGGGTTTCCACTGGTCTCTCTGGTTCCCTCCTGCATCCCAAAGATGTGTGGGTTTGTAGGTTAATTGGCCTTGGTAAAATTGCCCTTAGTGTGTAGGTAGTAGATGAAAAACTGGGATAATATAGAACTAGTATAAATGGGTGATCAATGGTCTGTGTGGACTCAGTGGGCCGAAGGGCCTGTTTCCTTGTTGTATCTCCAAACTAAATTAAAAAAAAGACAAACAGTTCAAACAGGAACAAAGCAAACAAACTTCAGAAAACTATTCACAAGTGTGTGAATTAAAATAATATTCCTAGAAAATTCCAGAAAATCAATAATTTAAAATTTGCTCTGCAGTTCTCAATGTGGAAATCATTAAAAATCAGGATAGTTACATTTATAGTTACATTTCCAGGTACAAATTGTAGTTATTTTTCTAAAGCACCTATCAAAATCCATTATTTGCATTCATTCATCATACTTTTCTTCATGAACAAAATATTTTTTACATTGGTCAATGTTTTAATTAAAAATATATTCCAAATTGGTAGCTTTGGCACAAAATTATTTATGTAAAATAAAAACAGAAAAAGCCAGCGATTCTCAGCAGAAAAAAATCTGTTATTATATAACCTCTCACTTACATGTAATTTATTATCCTGCACAAGAACCTTCATCGGCATTCTACTACAGTATATTCTGTTTGCTTTAACCTATGAATATTTTCATAGGACAAATGTTTGATGTTCACGTTCATTGCAACAGCAATAAAAGGGACTGTCCCCCTTCGAATAATAGGTCTGCACCAGCAAACTCACCGTCAAGGAAAAGTTGTCAAAATTGAGTTGTTCATACACACTGGTACTTCGCTTTGCACTCGTGATGCATTGACAACAATGAAAGCACTCGTGCAATCCATGTTAAAATAGGTCATTATAGCATTTTAAAGAAAGATATGTTACCGACAGCGCTACTGTATCGTAGCATTTGAGCATTTGAAAACACTGGGTCTGTTCTCGCTGGAGTTTAGAAGGATGAGGCGGAACCTCATTGAAACGAACCGAACAGTGAAAAGCCTGGATAGAGTGAATCTGGAGAGGATGTTTCTACTAGTGGTAGAGTCTAGGACCAGAGGCTGTAGTCTCCGAATAAAAGGACGTTCCTTTAGAAAGGAGATGAGGAGGAATTTCTTTAGTCAGAGGGTGGTGAAACTATGAAATTCTTTGCCACTGATGACTGCCTAGTAAATGGGTATATTTAAGGTGGAGATTGACAGATTCTTGATTTGTATGGGTGTTAGGGGTTATGAGGAGAAGGCTGGAGAATGGGGTTGAGAGGAAAAGATAGATCAGACCTGTTTGAATGGCAGAATAGACTCAATGGGCTGTATGTCCTAATTCTGTTCATAGAACTTATGAACATGAATTTATAACCTGGCACAGGCCCATGCAATTGGCAGATTATTTAAGCTTTCCTAGGTTATTTCCTCTTTTAATTATTATAACTGGAGTCTTGAGAGAGCATTTTACAGCAGCAATTGAAATTTGACAATGACATGTAAACTTTAGCCAAGTTATTTGGCTCGTTCCCCATTGCTGCTTTACTGGTAATTGACAGGATGATATTTAAATCATATGTAATGGAGAAAGGAAAATGCCTTTTTCAGAGTCATTTTCTTTGTAGAATTTCTATCAGCTGTAGACATGACTCAATTGGAGCGAGGTATTCCACATGTCAAACACACTGATGACGTTACCATGTTAAGAACTCTATCAGTGCGTCATTCAGCGGTACTGCAGTCAATTAATTTGGTGGTCAGGAGTGATCTCCTTACCTCTGAACTTCCAAGTCGAAGATTTTTTGGGATGTTACATGGTCTCCATAGTCTGAAGTATGCCTTTCCATTCTGACACTCCAGTGCTATACTGAGGGAGTGTCACCTTGTGTAGGAAGCAACTGCAGATGCTGGTTTACAACGAAGATAGGCACAAAATGCTGGAGTAACTCAGCAGGTCAAGCAGCATCTCTGAAGAAAAATAATACGTGACGTTACGGTCAAGACTCTTCCTCAGACTGAGAGTCAGGGGAGAGGGAAACTAGAGGTATGAAAAGGTATAGAACAAATCAGAGCCCACACCAATGATCAAGGAAAGGTGGAGTCCACAATGGTCCATTGTTGGCTTTGGAAGAGGCGATAACGAAGGGATACAAACAGTGAAATGAGCAGCACAACAGTGACACTAGCAGGATGACTAGGATGGGGAGAGATGGAGAGAAAGAGGATGAGGGAATGCAAGGGTTACTTGAAATTAGAGAGATCAAAATTCTTACTGCTGGGTTGTAAGCTGCCCAAGCGAAATATGAGGTGTTGTTCCTCCAATTTGCATGTGGCTTCATTCTGACAGTGGAGGAGGCCCAAAACAGAAAGGTTAGTATGAGAATGGGAAGGGGAGTTAAAATATTTGGCAATCAGGAGATCGCATTGGCCAAGTGTCACATTGCTATAGTTGCAGTCTTTTGGAATAAGATGTGAAACCAAGGTCCCGTTAGGTACTTCAGATGGACATAAAGGATCCAATGGTACAAGACCTACAGCCAATATGTATTCCTTCCTTAGATATTGGGGCAAATCTTCAATTTCCCTCTCTGCAGGCAGATTCCCATTTTGTCTTGTCCCAGCAAATGCAGGGCTGTTTACATGTGGACACCACACTACAATACAATTCAATTTATTTGTCATTTGGACCCCTTGAGGTCCAAACGAAATGTCACAGAACTAAACTCACAGAATCCCCCACCCCCAGAGCCAGTGAAGCGTTGCAAAAATAGACAATAGACAATAGGTGCAGGAGTAGGCCATTCGGCCCTTCGAGCCAGCACCGCCATTCAATGTGATCATGGATGATCATCCCCAATCAGTACCCCGTTCCTGCCTTCTCCCCATATCCCCTGACTCCACTATTTTTAAGAGCCCTATCTAGCTCTCTCTTGAAAGCATCCAGAGAACCTGCCTCCACCGCCCTCTGAGGCAGAGAATTCCACAGACTCACCACTCTCTGTGAGAAAAAGTGTTTCCTCGTCTCCGTTCTAACTGGCTTACTCCTTATTCTTAAACTGTGGCCCCTGGTTCTGGACTCCCCCAACATCGGGAACATGTTTCCTGCCTCTAGCGTGTCCAAGCCCTTAACAATCTTATATGTTTCAATGAGATACCCTCTCATCCTTCTAAACTCCAGAGTGTACAAGCCCAGCTGCTCCATACTCTCAGCATATGACAGTTCCGCCTTCCGTGGAATTAACCTTGTAAACCTACGCTGCACTCCCTCAATAGCAGGAATGTCCTTCCTCACATTAGGGGACAAAAAATGCACACAATACTCCAGGTGTGGCCTCACTAGGGCTCTGCATAACTGCAGAAGGACCTCTTTGCTCCTATATTCGATTCAATATGATCATAGCTGATAATCCAGAATCAGTACCCCGTTCCTGCCTTCTCGCCATATACCCTGACTCCGCTAGCTTTAAGAACTCTATCTAACTCTCTCTTGAAAGCATACAGAGAATTGCCCTCCCTGCCCTCTGAGGGAGAGAATTCCACATTCACAACTCTCTGGGTGAAAACGTTTTTCCTCATCTATGTTCTAAATGGCCTACTCCTAATTCTTAAAATGTGGCCCCTGGTTCTTAGGCTGTCACAGCTGGGAGTGAGCTTAGGGCCTTTCAAATCCAAAACATCACCTATTCTTTTTCTCCAGAGATGCTGCCTGACCTGATGAGTTTCTCCAGCATGTTATATCCCCAGCCCTTTGACCCAACTTGTCCACATCGGCCAACATGTCCCAGCTACACTCGTTCCACCTGCCCACATTTGGTCCATATCCCTTCAAACCTCGTATCCATATGTCAAAGTTCGTTTCTTAAAAAGCAGATAGCAACAAATAGCAACTAAAACTGTTAAAGGTAAACCATGGCAATCTTTAATTGATTCATCAGGTGGGAATGGCAAAGATCTACAATGAGCACAAACGTTGCTCAGTGCTTCTCGGGCTCCACTCACAGAACTAAGGAAAGCTAGCACAATTATACATTTTTCTTATCAGTAAAACACTCCTACCAAGTCTGAATATGGCATGACTGAAAGATTCTGTAGCCTTTCAGAATATAAGAAAAGCTGGGTCTATATCAAGCTCATCCAATAACAAGTTATTACATATCTCTGGAGCGTCAGCTATTTTTTCAATCTTGTCTTCTTCATGGCCTTGAAAAGAAGCACATGTTATTACGCAGGCTGCCATCTTAATGTCTTTATTGAAAAGACAACCTGTCCTCCATATTTTGTTTCATATAATTTACAAAGTCATTCAGACTTGGCACCGAGCGATTCTTTTGTTCTACTAGACCATGCTTTTGTAGAAGAACTACTCCATTTTAGATTTGACTATTAGATTTGACTATTAGCTCTTTCACATGTACCTGTGTAACTGTTTCTTATATGTTGGGATAGTCCCTGCCTCAACTACCTCCTCTGGCAGCTTGTTCCATACACCCACCACCCTTTGTGTAAAAAAGTTACCCCTCAGATTTCTATTAAATCTTTTCCCCTTCACCTTAAACCTAAGTCCTCTAGTCCTTGATTCACCTTCTCTGGGCAAGAGACTCTGTGTATCTACTGTGCATGTACTAAAATAACATCCAAGCGAGTGGCAATATTCAGTAAAATGGATCTTAGATCACTAACGATTAATTGCAGATCAAAAGATTAAATGTCAAGTAAAACTATTAAAACAAATTTATGGAAATACTAAAACACAACTTCTTACCTTTCTTCCAGGATGCAATATCTCCCATTTACTTCAATGGGATCTGTGTACAATGTTAATAAGTGAACTCACTCATGGTATCTTCTACTTGTCGGAAATGGAGCGAGAACAAGTCATCCAGGGCCCCCAGGGCCTGCCTGAGAGAAAGATTACTGTGCTCGCACTATTTAACCAGACAGGATTTCCAGCCCGAGAGCTGGGAAACATGTGAAAGGTACTGCTGCCCTGTTGATGAGATATCCCCCCAGAGCACCACGAGGGCAGCTGCGAGACATCCAGCAGGATGGAACATTCCATGGGCGATTTAAACAGACACCTGCACTGGAAATCATGGTGCCCAATGCTCTGCCATTAATAACAGGCATTTTGTGGAAGAAAATGTCATAGGTACAATTTATCTGGTCTTTATTATATCACTGTTTGTGGGAGCATGGTGATTTCAAAGATGCGTCTGCATTACAAAGGTGATAAAGCACCGTTGACAGAATTGTGCTTTGGAATATATTTATCTCTGTCTTTCAAACCATTTTATGGCATAGAAGGGCTCCACTCGGCCCATCACGTTCACACTGACCAAATATAACCAAGGTTACAATTTGGAGATAGAAAACGTATTTTAATACATTTCAATAATAACACCTCCCCAGTGACCGAGTGCTGCCATTTGAAATGATAAATTAGTGGCACTGTCTTGACTCTCCAATCAACAACGTGCACGTATCCTTTAACATGGAAACATCTCACAAAAGCAATTTGATGTAGACATGTAATTTGGCCTCCTCTAGATTTTCAGACCAGCAGGATCCACACCTACAGGAGAGAGAAATGGAAATCAAATAAACACAACAGCGTATAATTTTTGTACATATAAAAATCTCTGAAAGCAGCTGCTTCCAAGAATCACAGATGTTGTTGTGCAATATTTCATGAACTGGAGTCACTTGGGCTTTGCGGTAACTCATTATTACGATAAATGCAACACTTCACAACAATATCCATATTTGTGCTTGGTTAACTATCTACCTCAGATTTCATGACATTTTTAGGAAGGTCTCAGGTTATTAAATACTTAACCAACAAAAAGAATGGCAAAGAGAACCACAGGGAAAGTTGGCATGGAATGACACAATCTTTGAACTTCCTTTATCAATTTATAGACATTCAACAATGTATCAGTCTAAAAAAAACAATTGCACAGACTGCCTCCCTAAACAGTGAATGTATTGACAAAGTATTTGTCCCTCTCTCAAGTAAACGCTTCATAAAAGTAATGAACCGACTGCAGCATTGCCAAAATAGCCTTGCTTCTTTTTTTTGTGTTATATTCCTTATACGGCATGGTGGCACAGCGGTAGATTGCTGCCTTACAGCGCCAGAGACCCGCGTTCCATCCTGACTATGGACACTACCTATTCTCCCATGATTTGCATGAGTTTTCTACGGGTGCTCCAGTTTCCTCCCACATTCCAAAGACGTACAGGTTTGTAGGTTAATTGGCTTTGGTAAAAATTGTAAAATTGTTCCAAGTGCGTAGGATAATGCTAGTGCACAGGGATCTCTGGTTGACGCTGGCTCGGTGGACCGAAGGGCCTGTTTCCACCCTTGTATCTCTAAACTTATGATGTGAAGACCCCTCCCAATCCACCCCGCTTCTTATGGGAAAATATCAAGAAAGCTTCCATCTTATCGAAATATTAATAATGCAGCTGTCAGGGTACTTTGTATCTACACAATGCAGGATACATGAGCTCTTGATGGTTCTCATCCACAGCTAGCACAATATTAATTCCTTGCCTTCTCAACCTTTTAGAGTCATAGTCATACAATGTTGAAACAGACCCTTCGGCCCAACTTGCCCACACTGACCAACATGTCACACCTGCACTATTCCCACCTGCCTGCATTGGGCCCATATCCCTCAAAACTTGTCCTATCCATGTACCTGTTCAAATGATTCTTATATATTGCAATAGTACCTGTCTCAACTACCTCCTCCAACAACTCGTTCCATACATGCACTGTGTGAAAAAGTTATCCCTTGATTTCCTATTAAATCTTTTCCCCTTCACCTCAAATCCTCTGGGTCTCGATTCCCTACTCTGGGCAAGAGACTCTGCGTCTACCCGATTTTCCCCTCATTATTTTGTATACCTCTATAAGATCACCCCTCATCCTCCTGCGTTCCACGGAAGTCTTAGCCTACTCAATCTCTCCCTATTGTTCAGGCCTTGGAGTTCTAGCAACATCCTCATAAATCTTCCATGCACCCTTTCCAGCTTGACAACATCTTTCCTATAACATGATGCACAGAACTGAACACAATACTCTCCACCAATGTCCCATATAACTGCAACATGACCTTCCGACTTCTACACTCAATACACTGACTGATGGCCAATGTGCCAAAAGCCTCATTGACCACCGTCTACCTGTGTACCACTTTCAATGAACTATGTACCTGCATTCCTAGATCCCTCTGCTCTACAACACTCCCCAGAGCCCTACCATTCACTGTGTAGGTCCTGTCCATGTTAGTCTTCCTAAAATGCAACACCACACATTTCTCTGTATCAAATTCCATCAAACTGCCCAAATGCCCAACTGATTAAGATCCTGCTGCAATTTTTGACAATCATCTTCATTATCTACAAACAACCCTCTTTAGTATCATCTGCAAACTTGCTAAACATGCCATGTATGTTCTCATCTAAATCAATAATTTTCTTTAATAATTTTGTGAATAATAGCCTCTTGTTTTTCAAAAAAGGTTGCTTATTTGTTTTCCAGCATTAAGCAATCCCAGTTAATTAGTAAACGCATTAATGAACGTTATTTATGAGGGTAGACACAAAATGCTGGAGTATTTCAGCGGGACTGGCCGCATTTCTGGAGAGAAGACATTGGTGACGTTTCGGGTCGAGACCCTTCTTCAGACCAGCATTTGCAGTTCTTTCCTATGCAATTTATGAGACTGATCTGGATGTATAAAAAAACATCCAAGAGAGTGGTGATATTTAACAGCTTTAAGGTAGTTCATAAATCACGAAATATTAATTACAGATCAAAAGATTTATAATAGCCTTTTGCATTACATTCTGCAACTTTATACAGTTAGTTAAAATTAGAAGTGAAAGTGGACAAAAAAAGAACCGATACAATAGTGTACCGTACTGTACTTAGCTTTATCTGCGCACAATGTCAGAGAAGCTGGCAGGTGCCTCTGGCAGAACTCCTAAGTGTACTGCAGAAAGTATGTGTTCTGACTCTAAAATGTTTTTTTCCTGAGCACTTCCCTCTTTTCTGTGCATCTTATCAGTAATAATGTTGGCTGTAGGCGGACAAAGTTCACCATTAAAGAATTCTTAATCACAAGTTCTATTTTTGTAATATCTTCACAGCCATAAAAAAAGTACTCTTGAAAAGTCTCCCATAAGGATGTTTATATGGCTTGACAATACAACAAGCAGCACCATAGCATCAGTACGCAGAGTTAGCAAGTACCAAGCAGAGAAAGTCCTTCAGATCTCTATTTCAGCAATACAAAGAATCATAACAAGGGAGTCACTGGTGTATCCACAGGGGGAAATGCACCTCAGGAAAGAAGTGCCATTGATGCCCTTTCATGCACTGTTCAGTTATGAGAGGATTTATGAAGGAAAGTATTACGAGGTTTCTGTGTAGAGATAAATCTAGGAAAACTTTTATAATTTTTTTGTACCAATTTGTAATGTCTGTGGGATATTTTCCTTTTGTTTACTTTCACTTTTCATTGATGTGTGGTAAGAATGCAGAATCACCCGAGCAGGAAAAATATATTCATCCTAAGTATCTGTGATGGTATGCAGTTGTATCTGAAACACTTAAAGTAATAAACAGAGATTTCTAGGTAATCCTTAAACCAAAAAAATAATCAGACTCAATTACTATTCTTTAGTAATTGAATATCTATCTATCTATTAATATATAAAACTCTCGCCCAAAATTCCGAAACGGAACTCCGTCCGGCTGTCACATTTCTTCCATTGATTCCCTGCAACTCCGAAACTGGACGCAGAATCGCCGACATCTTTTCCATTTCGGTAGAGATTTCACTTTTCTTTCTAAGTATCCGCTCCTCATTACATTCCGTCGTGTTTAAGTACACGTTTTTTATCAAATCCTTCCCCCCCCCCCCCCAATATTTCAAAACTAAACTGGCTTCACACCCACAGAACCTTCACCAGCCCCAGCCCCTGCTGAACGTTCCATCGTGTGATGTCACAATGCCCAATCTTCACATATGTCCAATCGGAATGGATCCATTTACATATGCCTATGCAGGAGCCCCAGCCAATGGTGAAGGTTCCATCGTGTGATGTCACAATGCCCAATGCTCAAAGACATCGTTGCCATAGAGAGGGAGTACAGAGAAGGTTCACCAGGCTGATTCCTGTTATGTCAGAACTTTCATATGAAGAAAGACTGGATAGACTCGCCTTGTAATCGCTAGATTTTAGAAGATTGAGGGGGTATCTTATAGAGACGTTTAAAATTCTTAAGGGGTTGGACAGGCTAGATGCAGGAAGATTGTTCCGGATGTTGGGGAAGACCAGAACAAGGGGTCAAAGTTTAAGGATAAGGGGGAACGCTGAATCGCCGACATCATTTCCATTTTGGTAGAGATTTCTCTTTTCTTTCTAAGTATCCGTTCCTCATTACATTTCGACGTGTTTAAGTGTACGTTTTTAATCAAATCCTAACCCCCCCCCCCCCAATATTTCAAAACTAAACTGGCTTCACACCCACAGAACCTTCACCAGCCCCAGCCCCTGCTGAGCGTTCCATCGTGTGATGTCACAATGCCCAATCTTCACATATGTCCAATCGGAATGGATTCATTTACATATGCCTATGCAGGAGCCCCAGCCAATGGTGAACGTTCCATCGTGTGATGTCACAATGCCCAGTGCTCATAGACATCGTTGCCATAGTGACAGTACAGAGAGTCAGATGTGGGCCGAGGAGCCTTCAAGACAACATGAGATGTTCCCATATTGTGTGAAAATATTTACGTCATTCACCCCTGAACCTCGATAAGCACACCACCTGCACATCTTAATTAAATTAGAGAAAAACGGAAAAGAGGTCGGGCATTTACACTTTAAGGCTCTGTGTGTGTCGAAGCTTCGTGTGTGTGATGCCGCACCGCTAACCCCCCCACCACCCCCCCCCCACGCGTTGCCGAGACGGACCCGACTTCGACGACTTCAAGATACGATATTTTAAGACGGCAGGGACCCGACTTCGACGACCAAATCTCCCCTGGGGGCTACAGGTAGGGAACGGTCTTTATGCACTTTTCCAACTCTGTGGGTGGGGGTGGTTAGTGTGTGTGAGGCGCCCCCCCCCCCCCCCCCCCCCCCCAGTGGGGGCTACGGGTAGGGAACGGCTGCGTTGGGGGATCAGACCCAACGGGTTTGCCATTGGTCGTCGTGTTTAAGTGCACGTTTTTAATCAAATCCCACCCCACCCCCCCCCCCCCAATATTTCACAACTAAACTGGCTTCTCACCCATAGAAGCAGCACCAGCCCCAGCCCCTGGTGAACGTTCCATCGTGTGATGTCACAATGCCCAATGTTCAAATACATCGTTGCCATAGAGGGAGTACAGAGAAGGTTCACCAGACTGATTCCTGGGATGTCAGGACTTTCATATGACGAAAGACTGGATAGACTCGGCTTGTACATGCTAGAATTTAAAAGATTGAGGGGGTATCTTATAGAAACTTACAAAATTCTTAAGGGGTTGGACAGGCTAGATGCAGGAAGATTGTTCCAGATGTTGGGGAAGTCCAGAACAAGGGGTCACAGTTTAAGGATAAGGGGTAAATCTTTTAGGACCGAGATGAGAAAAACATTTTTAACACAGAGAGTGGTGAATCTCTGGAATTCACTGGCACAGAAGGTAGTTGAGGCCTGTTCATTGGCTGTATTTAAGAGGGAGTTAGATGTGGTCCTTGTGGCTAAAGGGATCAGGGGGTATGGAGAGAAGGCAGGTACAGGATACTGAGTTGGATGATCAGCCACGATCATATTGAATGGTGGTGCAGGCTCGAAGGGCCGAATGGCCTACTCCTGCACTTAATTTCAATGGTTCTATGTTTCCCTCTCCGAAACCCCTCTCCCACCCATCCCTCTCTCCCCCACCCCCCTTCCCTCTCTACGCCACCCCCTTCCTCCTACCCCTCTGTCCCTCTTCCATCACTCCCCCTACCCCTCTCCACCTCCCTCTCCACTCTTTCCCCTCTCTCCCCCACCCCTCTCCCCCTCCCTCCCTCCTTCCCTACCTCCCCACCCTCCCCCTCCCCCCCATCTACCTCCCCATCCCCCTCTCTCCCCCCCTACCCCGCTCTCCTTTCCCTCCCAAATCTGTCCCATTTCCTCCACCTCCTCTCCCCTCCCTCCCCTCTTCACATCCCCCCTCCCTCCCCCCACCTGTGTGTTTGGGGGTTGGTTAATATGAGTTTGATGCCGCAGCCCCCCCTCCCCCCCCCCCCCCCCTGCAAAACGCCGTTGGGGAAACAGACCCAACGGTCTGCACTTGGTCTAGTTAATATATAAAACTCTCGCCCAAAATTCCGAAACGGAACTCCGTCCGGCTGTCACATTTCTTCCATTGATTCCCTGCAACTCCGAAACTGGACGCAGAATCGCCGACATCTTTTCCATTTCGGTAGAGATTTCACTTTTCTTTCTAAGTATCCGCTCCTCATTACATTCCGTCGTGTTTAAGTACACGTTTTTAATCAAATCCTTCCCCCCCCCCCCCAATATTTCAAAACTAAACTGGCTTCACACCCACAGAACCTTCACCAGCCCCAGCCCCTGCTGAACGTTCCATCGTGTGATGTCACAATGCCCAATCTTCACATATGTCCAATCGGAATGGATCCATTTACATATGCCTATGCAGGAGCCCAAGCCAATGGTGAACGTTCCATCGTGTGATGTCACAATGCCCAATGCTCAAAGACATCGTTGCCATAGAGAGGGAGTACAGAGAAGGTTCACCAGGCTGATTCCTGTTATGTCAGAACTTTCATATGAAGAAAGACTGGATAGACTCGCCTTGTAATCGCTAGATTTTAGAAGATTGAGGGGGTATCTTATAGAGACGTTTAAAATTCTTAAGGGGTTGGACAGGCTAGATGCAGGAAGATTGTTCCGGATGTTGGGGAAGACCAGAACAAGGGGTCAAAGTTTAAGGATAAGGGGGAACGCTGAATCGCCGACATCTTTTCCATTTTGGTAGAGATTTCTCTTTTCTTTCTAAGTATCCGTTCCTCATTACATTTCGACGTGTTTAAGTGTACGTTTTTAATCAAATCCTAACCCCCCCCCCCCCCCCAATATTTCAAAACTAAACTGGCTTCACACCCACAGAACCTTCACCAGCACCAGCCCCTGCTGAGCGTTCCATCGTGTGATGTCACAATGCCCAATCTTCACATATGTCCAATCGGAATGGATTCATTTACATATGCCTATGCAGGAGCCCCAGCCAATGGTGAACGTTCCATCGTGTGATGTCACAATGCCCAGTGCTCATAGACATCGTTGCCATAGTGACAGTACAGAGAGTCAGATGTGGGCCGAGGAGCCTTCAAGACAACATGAGATGTTCCCATATTGTGTGAAAATATTTACGTCATTCACCCCTGAACCTCGATAAGAACACCACCTGCACATCTTAATTAAATTAGAGAAAAACGGAAAAGAGGTCGGGCATTTACACTTTTAAGGCTCTGTGTGTGTCGAAGCTTCGTGTGTGTGATGCCGCACCGCTAACCCCCCCACCACCCCCCCCACGCGTTGCCGAGACGGACCCGACTTCGACGACTTCAAGATACGATATTTTAAGACGGCAGGGACCCGACTTCGACGACCAAATCTCCCCTGGGGGCTACAGGTAGGGAACGGTCTTTATGCACTTTTCCAACTCTGTGTGTGGGGGTGGTTAGTGTGTGTGAGGCGCCCGCCCCCCACCCCCCCCCCCAGTGGGGGCTACGGGTAGGGAACGGCTGCGTTGGGGGATCAGACCCAACGGGTTTGCCATTGGTCGTCGTGTTTAAGTGCACGTTTTTAATCAAATCCTAACCCCCCCCCCCCCCCCCCAATATTTCACAACTAAACTGGCTTCTCACCCATAGAAGCAGCACCAGCCCCAGCCCCTGGTGAACGTTCCATCGTGTGATGTCACAATGCCCAATGTTCAAATACATCGTTGCCATAGAGGGAGTACAGAGAAGGTTCACCAGACTGATTCCTGGGATGTCAGGACTTTCATATGACGAAAGACTGGATAGACTCGGCTTGTACATGCTAGAATTTAAAAGATTGAGGGGGTATCTTATAGAAACTTACAAAATTCTTAAGGGGTTGGACAGGCTAGATGCAGGAAGATTGTTCCAGATGTTGGGGAAGTCCAGAACAAGGGGTCACAGTTTAAGGATAAGGGGTAAATCTTTTAGGACCGAGATGAGAAAAACATTTTTAACACAGAGAGTGGTGAATCTCTGGAATTCACTGGCACAGAAGGTAGTTGAGGCCTGTTCATTGGCTGTATTTAAGAGGGAGTTAGATGTGGTCCTTGTGGCTAAAGGGATCAGGGGGTATGGAGAGAAGGCAGGTACAGGATACTGAGTTGGATGATCAGCCACGATCATATTGAATGGTGGTGCAGGCTCGAAGGGCCGAATGGCCTACTCCTGCACTTAATTTCAATGGTTCTATGTTTCCCTCTCCGAAACCCCTCTCCCACCCATCCCTCTCTCCCCCACCCCCCTTCCCTCTCTACGCCACCCCCTTCCTCCTACCCCTCTGTCCCTCTTCCATCACTCCCCCTACCCCTCTCCACCTCCCTCTCCACTCTTTCCCCTCTCTCCCCCACCCCTCTCCCCCTCCCTCCCTCCTTCCCTACCTCCCCATCCTCCCCCTCCACCACATCTATCTCCCCATCCCCTTCTCTCACCCCCTACCCCGCTCTCCTTTCCCTCCCAAATCTGTCCCATTTCCTCCACCTCCTCTCCCCTCCCTCCCCTCTTCACATCCCCCCTCCCTCCACCCACCTGTGTGTTTGGGGGTTGGTTAATATGAGTTTGATGCCGCAGCCCCCCCTCCCCCCCCCCCCCCCTGCAAAACGCCGTTGGGGAAACAGACCCAACGGGTCTGCACTTGGTCTAGTTAATATATAAAACTCTCGCCCAAAATTCCGAAACGGAACTCCGTCCGGCTGTCACATTTCTTCCATTGATTCCCTGCAACTCCGAAACTGGACGCAGAATCGCCGACATCTTTTCCATTTCGGTAGAGATTTCACTTTTCTTTCTAAGTATCCGCTCCTCATTACATTCCGTCGTGTTTAAGTACACGTTTTTAATCAAATCCTTCCCCCCCCCCCCCCAATATTTCAAAACTAAACTGGCTTCACACCCACAGAACCTTCACCAGCCCCAGCCCCTGCTGAACGTTCCATCGTGTGATGTCACAATGCCCAATCTTCACATATGTCCAATCGGAATGGATCCATTTACATATGCCTATGCAGGAGCCCAAGCCAATGGTGAACGTTCCATCGTGTGATGTCACAATGCCCAATGCTCAAAGACATCGTTGCCATAGAGAGGGATTACAGAGAAGGTTCACCAGGCTGATTCCTGTTATGTCAGAACTTTCATATGAAGAAAGACTGGATAGACTCGCCTTGTAATCGCTAGATTTTAGAAGATTGAGGGGGTATCTTATAGAGACGTTTAAAATTCTTAAGGGGTTGGACAGGCTAGATGCAGGAAGATTGTTCCGGATGTTGGGGAAGACCAGAACAAGGGGTCAAAGTTTAAGGATAAGGGGGAACGCTGAATCGCCGACATCTTTTCCATTTTGGTAGAGATTTCTCTTTTCTTTCTAAGTATCCGTTCCTCATTACATTTCGACGTGTTTAAGTGTACGTTTTTAATCAAATCCTAACCCCCCCCCCCCCCCCAATATTTCAAAACTAAACTGGCTTCACACCCACAGAACCTTCACCAGCACCAGCCCCTGCTGAGCGTTCCATCGTGTGATGTCACAATGCCCAATCTTCACATATGTCCAATCGGAATGGATTCATTTACATATGCCTATGCAGGAGCCCAAGCCAATGGTGAACGTTCCATCGTGTGATGTCACAATGCCCAGTGCTCATAGACATCGTTGCCATAGTGACAGTACAGAGAGTCAGATGTGGGCCGAGGAGCCTTCAAGACAATATGAGATGTTCCCATATTGTGTGAAAATATTTACGTCATTCACCCCTGAACCTCGATAAGAACACCACCTGCACATCTTAATTAAATTAGAGAAAAACGGAAAAGAGGTCGGGCATTTACACTTTTAAGGCTCTGTGTGTGTCGAAGCTTCGTGTGTGTGATGCCGCACCGCTAACCCCCCCACCACCCCCCCCACGCGTTGCCGAGACGGACCCGACTTCGACGACTTCAAGATACGATATTTTAAGACGGCAGGGACCCGACTTCGACGACCAAATCTCCCCTGGGGGCTACAGGTAGGGAACGGTCTTTATGCACTTTTCCAACTCTGTGTGTGGGGGTGGTTAGTGTGTGTGAGGCGCCCGCCCCCCACCCCCCCCCCCCAGTGGGGGCTACGGGTAGGGAACGGCTGCGTTGGGGGATCAGACCCAACGGGTTTGCCATTGGTCGTCGTGTTTAAGTGCACGTTTTTAATCAAATCCTAACCCACCCCCCCCCCCCCCAATATTTCACAACTAAACTGGCTTCTCACCCATAGAAGCAGCACCAGCCCCAGCCCCTGGTGAACGTTCCATCGTGTGATGTCACAATGCCCAATGTTCAAATACATCGTTGCCATAGAGGGAGTACAGAGAAGGTTCACCAGACTGATTCCTGGGATGTCAGGACTTTCATATGACGAAAGACTGGATAGACTCGGCTTGTACATGCTAGAATTTAAAAGATTGAGGGGGTATCTTATAGAAACTTACAAAATTCTTAAGGGGTTGGACAGGCTAGATGCAGGAAGATTGTTCCAGATGTTGGGGAAGTCCAGAACAAGGGGTCACAGTTTAAGGATAAGGGGTAAATCTTTTAGGACCGAGATGAGAAAAACATTTTTAACACAGAGAGTGGTGAATCTCTGGAATTCACTGGCACAGAAGGTAGTTGAGGCCTGTTCATTGGCTGTATTTAAGAGGGAGTTAGATGTGGTCCTTGTGGCTAAAGGGATCAGGGGGTATGGAGAGAAGGCAGGTACAGGATACTGAGTTGGATGATCAGCCACGATCATATTGAATGGTGGTGCAGGCTCGAAGGGCCGAATGGCCTACTCCTGCACTTAATTTCAATGGTTCTATGTTTCCCTCTCCGAAACCCCTCTCCCACCCATCCCTCTCTCCCCCACCCCCCTTCCCTCTCTACGCCACCCCCTTCCTCCTACCCCTCTGTCCCTCTTCCATCACTCCCCCTACCCCTCACCACCTCCCTCTCCACTCTTTCCCCTCTCTCCCCCACCCCTCTCCCCCTCCCTCCCTCCTTCCCTACCTCCCCATCCTCCCCCTCCACCACATCTATCTCCCCATCCCCTTCTCTCACCCCCTACCCCGCTCTCCTTTCCCTCCCAAATCTGTCCCATTTCCTCCACCTCCTCTCCCCTCCCTCCCCTCTTCACATCCCCCCTCCCTCCCCCCACCTGTGTGTTTGGGGGTTGGTTAATATGAGTTTGATGCCGCAGCCCCCCCTCCCCCCCCCCCCCCCTGCAAAACGCCGTTGGGGAAACAGACCCAACGGGTCTGCACTTGGTCTAGTTAATATATAAAACTCTCGCCCAAAATTCCGAAACGGAACTCCGTCCGGCTGTCACATTTCTTCCATTGATTCCCTGCAACTCCGAAACTGGACGCAGAATCGCCGACATCTTTTCCATTTCGGTAGAGATTTCACTTTTCTTTCTAAGTATCCGCTCCTCATTACATTCCGTCGTGTTTAAGTACACGTTTTTAATCAAATCCTTCCCCCCCCCCCCCCAATATTTCAAAACTAAACTGGCTTCACACCCACAGAACCTTCACCAGCCCCAGCCCCTGCTGAACGTTCCATCGTGTGATGTCACAATGCCCAATCTTCACATATGTCCAATCGGAATGGATCCATTTACATATGCCTATGCAGGAGCCCAAGCCAATGGTGAACGTTCCATCGTGTGATGTCACAATGCCCAATGCTCAAAGACATCGTTGCCATAGAGAGGGAGTACAGAGAAGGTTCACCAGGCTGATTCCTGTTATGTCAGAACTTTCATATGAAGAAAGACTGGATAGACTCGCCTTGTAATCGCTAGATTTTAGAAGATTGAGGGGGTATCTTATAGAGACGTTTAAAATTCTTAAGGGGTTGGACAGGCTAGATGCAGGAAGATTGTTCCGGATGTTGGGGAAGACCAGAACAAGGGGTCAAAGTTTAAGGATAAGGGGGAACGCTGAATCGCCGACATCTTTTCCATTTTGGTAGAGATTTCTCTTTTCTTTCTAAGTATCCGTTCCTCATTACATTTCGACGTGTTTAAGTGTACGTTTTTAATCAAATCCTAACCCCCCCCCCCCCCCCCCAATATTTCAAAACTAAACTGGCTTCACACCCACAGAACCTTCACCAGCCCCAGCCCCTGCTGAGCGTTCCATCGTGTGATGTCACAATGCCCAATCTTCACATATGTCCAATCGGAATGGATTCATTTACATATGCCTATGCAGGAGCCCCAGCCAATGGTGAAGGTTCCATCGTGTGATGTCACAATGCCCAATGTTCAAAGACATCGTTGCCATAGTGACAGTACAGAGAGTCAGATGTGGGCCGAGGAGCCTTCAAGACAACATGAGATGTTCCCATATTGTGTGAAAATATTTACGTCATTCACCCCTGAACCTCGATAAGAACACCACCTGCACATCTTAATTAAATTAGAGAAAAAACGGAAAAGAGGTCGGGCATTTACACTTTTAAGGCTCTGTGTGTGTCGAAGCTTCGTGTGTGTGATGCCGCACCGCTAACCCCCCCACCACCCCCCCCCACGCGTTGCCGAGACGGACCCGACTTCGACGACTTCAA
This sequence comes from Amblyraja radiata, assembly GCF_010909765.2. Taxonomy (NCBI): domain Eukaryota; kingdom Metazoa; phylum Chordata; class Chondrichthyes; order Rajiformes; family Rajidae; genus Amblyraja; species Amblyraja radiata. Next base: position 43,177,350 of record NC_045961.1, read on the forward strand.
GATACGATATTTTAAGACGGCAGGGACCCGACTTCGACGACCAAATCTCCCCTGGGGGCTACAGGTAGGGAACGGTCTTTATGCACTTTTCCAACTCTGTGTGTGGGGGTGGTTAGTGTGTGTGAGGCGCCCGCCCCCCACCCCCCCCCCCCCAGTGGGGGCTACGGGTAGGGAACGGCTGCGTTGGGGGATCAGACCCAACGGGTTTGCCATTGGTCGTCGTGTTTAAGTGCACGTTTTTAATCAAATCCTAACCCACCCCCCCCCCCCAATATTTCACAACTAAACTGGCTTCTCACCCATAGAAGCAGCACCAGCCCCAGCCCCTGGTGAACGTTCCATCGTGTGATGTCACAATGCCCAATGTTCAAATACATCGTTGCCATAGAGGGAGTACAGAGAAGGTTCACCAGACTGATTCCTGGGATGTCAGGACTTTCATATGACGAAAGACTGGATAGACTCGGCTTGTACATGCTAGAATTTAAAAGATTGAGGGGGTATCTTATAGAAACTTACAAAATTCTTAAGGGGTTGGACAGGCTAGATGCAGGAAGATTGTTCCAGATGTTGGGGAAGTCCAGAACAAGGGGTCACAGTTTAAGGATAAGGGGTAAATCTTTTAGGACCGAGATGAGAAAAACATTTTTAACACAGAGAGTGGTGAATCTCTGGAATTCACTGGCACAGAAGGTAGTTGAGGCCTGTTCATTGGCTGTATTTAAGAGGGAGTTAGATGTGGTCCTTGTGGCTAAAGGGATCAGGGGGTATGGAGAGAAGGCAGGTACAGGATACTGAGTTGGATGATCAGCCACGATCATATTGAATGGTGGTGCAGGCTCGAAGGGCCGAATGGCCTACTCCTGCACTTAATTTCAATGGTTCTATGTTTCCCTCTCCGAAACCCCTCTCCCACCCATCCCTCTCTCCCCCACCCCCCTTCCCTCTCTACGCCACCCCCTTCCTCCTACCCCTCTGTCCCTCTTCCATCACTCCCCCTACCCCTCTCCACCTCCCTCTCCACTCTTTCCCCTCTCTCCCCCACCCCTCTCCCCCTCCCTCCCTCCTTCCCTACCTCCCCATCCTCCCCCTCCACCACATCTATCTCCCCATCCCCCTCTCTCACCCCCTACCCCGCTCTCCTTTCCCTCCCAAATCTGTCCCATTTCCTCCACCTCCTCTCCCCTCCCTCCCCTCTTCACATCCCCCCTCCCTCCACCCACCTGTGTGTTTGGGGGTTGGTTAATATGAGTTTGATGCCGCAGCCCCCCCCCCCCCCCCCCCCCCTGCAAAACGCCGTTGGGGAAACAGACCCAACGGGTCTGCACTTGGTCTAGTATATAATTAAAAGTCTCATCTTGACCACTTCCTGTTTGCACTGTGCTTTGATTTTAGAAAAAACGCTACCACATATGGCCATCTTACCCAGTCCTCTTCCGCTGCGCAAGCCCCAAGGATTTTTCCCATCGATTAAAAATAAAAGACTTATTAGTGTTTAAAAAATCTTGAGATTCTCTCTCCTGTCAATCACCGCCATTAAGGCCACGCCCCTTCTGGTGGGAGGGTGAGGGACTATAAAACCCAGAAGTGTGGATGTGGCTCAGTCTGTCTGCAAGATGGCGAGGGAGTGGTCACGACAGACAGAGTTGGGAAACTACAGAACACTGAGTTTTCAATGTACGTGAATAAATGATTTGTTAGCCCTGAATGAAAATGAAATTAGTAGTTTGGCCTGGCCTGTGCTTGAAACTGCAATGGCAATGGAAATGAAGTGAAAATGTAATGGGATATTTGGCTAGGGCCTGCCCTGTGCTTGAAACTGCAATGGCAATGGAAATGAAGTGAAAATGCAATCAGCTGTTTGGCTTCAGCCTGCCATGTGCTTGAAACTGCAATGGCAATGGAAATGTAGTGAAAATGCAATGAGCTGTTTGGCTTGAGCCTGCCCTGTGCTTGAAAGTGCAATGGCAATGGAAATGAATGAAAATGCAATCAGCTGTTTGGCTTGAGCCTGCCCTGTGCTTGAAAGTGCAATGGCAATGGAAATTAAGTGAAAATGCAATCAGCTGTTTGGCTTGGCCTGCCCTGTGCTTGAAACTGCAATGGCAATGGAAGTGAAATGAAAATGCAATGAGCTATTCGGCCTGCCCTGTGCTTGAAACTGCAATGCAATTGGAAATGAAATGAAATTAGTTATTTGCCTGCCTGAACCCATTAAATTTGGCGCACAAGGCTCCTCTTAGCCAAAAAAGCAGTCCATTTTGCCAAAAATGCCCGTACTAGCCCTGGAGGAGCAATTTGCCCCAAAAGCCCCTTGCCAGGCCAGGAAAAGTACAGGAAAAAGTGCCTTTCACTGAGATTTCACTCAGATTTTTTTAAGAGGCCCTTCGGCCCATCAGGCCTGCACTAGCCCAGGAGTCCCTTCGGTCCATCAGTAAGTATTCCCCCCTGCAAGTATTAAACCTCACCCCAGTACTTTTCTCCCTCCCTTCATTTGCTCACTATGAGATTCAGACCAGGATAGACTTTCCTCCTTCATTGCTGTGATCTGCAGAAAAAGATGAAAAATGTCTAAAATTGATTCTCCACCCTCTCCCCCTTCTCTCTCTTACAGAGTCTCTCACCTGTTTTGGGCAGAATTTCTGGCAGTTTCTGAGCTGCCAGCCCACCAGGCCTGAGTGACTGAGCTGCCAGCCCGCCAGGCCTGGGTGACTGATCCGCCAGCCCAAGAACCCATTTTGCCCACAACACCCATACTAGTGCTCCAGAAAGCCGCTCCCCCCCCCCCCCATGGGACATGGGACCCAACGTGTCCTACCTAGTCTAGTATTATATTATATTTTTCTATTATCATTTTCTAAGTCAACAACAGACAACCCAACTTACTACAGACACAAATATATTTTAGTGTTTATTCAATCTTCTCAGCCAAAAACATGTCTAAATCAAATTGCTTTTGTGAGATTTTTTTACGTGAAAGATCTATATAAATGCACGTTGTTGATTGAGAGTCAAGACAGTGCCACTAATTTATCATTTCAAATGGCAGCACTCAGTCTCTGGAGAGGTGTTATTATTGAAACATAATTAAAATAGGTTTTCCATCTCCAAATTATATCCTTGGTTATATTTGGCCAGTGTGGACATGATTGGCAGAGAGGATCCCATCTCTGCCTTAAACATCTATGATTTTTATTTAGTAAATGTGTCAAATAGTACATATTACCAATCAAAAGTTAGGAATTCTGGACAAAAAGAGTAGATCTAGTGGCATGGTTTCAAAAATGCAGAAGAACCTGGTGGGCTGCCTTTCTTACAGCATTATCAGAGAAACCAAAGCATTTGGGCCAGTTATTATCTGCTCCTGCTAACAAACTCGATGTTGGAGGAAGCAGAATTGAGGTGAACATCTCCCCTCTAACCTGCACCAGGTATCAGCATAATTTCTTTATCATTAGTTTAGTACTTTAGAGAAACAGCATGGAAACATGCCCTTTGGCCCACTGAGTCTGCACCATCAGCAATCACCCTGTACTTACACACTTGGGACAATTTATAATTTTACAGAGGCCAATTAGCCTACAAATCTATACACCTTTAGAGTGTGGGAGGAAACCGGACCACCTGGAGAAAACCCACGTGGTCACAGGGAGAACATACAAACTCCATACAAAGAGCACCCCTGGTCAGGATCGAACTAGGGTCTCTGGCGCTGTAAGGTGGCAACTCTACTGCTGCGCCGATTGTTTTAAATCTCTTGAATTTCCAGTGAATTGAGGCATGACTTACATTTAAGATAAATTCTTCATCAAATGAATCTAAATGAATAAAACATTTAAACTATTGTGATATTAATGAGTGGTTAGAAAACTTTAAAATCATACATTTGTTTTTCAGAGATGATATTGAAGGTTTCATTTTTATCATATTTATTTACTTCATATTTCCACTTTACTTACCTGATGCTTTGCATGTTCTACTGGAAAGGGGACATTTAAGTAACTGGACTATTAACAATCTTAGAATTAACACATTAGGCACACTTTATACATTCCTTGCTTTCTCAAAATATTAAGCAAAAGGTGATGAAGAATAGTGAGATGATTACTTGGACTTGTTTATTTGACTGCTAACAATGTTTTAATATAAAAATTCCATGGTCTAAGATTGCTTACGCCTATTAAATTCATTTCATCCTGTCTACAATGCTACCCACCTTCAATGTTATACAGCTGTTAAATAATTAAATTGTATGTGCGGCAGATATTTAATGCAATATCGTATAACACGTTCATCCATTGCTCATTTTGCATCCAAATATTTTTCCATAAACCAAAGATTAAATTATCGTGACTACTTTAGAAAGATGTGAAGCTACCTTATCATAACCGATTGAGAACCTACAGTTTTTCATACTTAATGATCAGTTCAGTGAGATTTTTTATGTTATATAATATATGTAAGTATCACAATACTCAAAATAATTGAGCTTTCCTAAAGCACTGAGTTTCTGGCTGGACACCATTAACCATGATTGAAAGTGAACCCGTCAAGATTATGTTCTTGCAGAAAGGCAATGGGTAGTTTTATGCAGGAGACATTCGCTGTTGTGAATGACAAATGCTAGCTGAACCAGTCAAGGAGAAAATCATTGTAAAAACACAGCCTAAAGGTGCAGTCAATTAATTGATGGCATAGTGTATGTCAGAACCCATAAATGGTCATATTTTATTTGCAAATAAGCTATCAAGGTTTAAAAAAAAACCCAAAGATTAATTCATCTGGTGTGTAGCATTTCTTGAAAGTACAGAGCTAAAAAACTGTCCTCATTTGGTGATTTTGTTAATATGGCTTTTTTTCTGTAATAACATAATGGACAAGGAGGCAATACACAAATTCTGATCATATAAATGAGTTTAAAATTCTTCTCTGATGTTTACATTAATTAAAACATGAAGATCCTCTGATTTAGGCTTTCAATTACCTGGTTAATTTGTTGTAAATTCAGCTCTTGGCCAGTGATATTTGCACTGTTTATTTAATTGATATATTTAACTTCCCCAAAACTAACTGAATGGCAACTTCGATTAAAATCTGACAGGTGAAACACATAGATTTGTCTAAATTCAAGGCATCCATTAATGATCTAATGTAACCGAATTTTAACTATTCTTTAAAACTTTTAAGAATGGATTAGAACAAGAAAGAGTTTGAATATGTTAAGATTGTAATATTTTAAACCGATTCACGAACAGGGTGATGGGTGTGGTGAGAAATGAAGCAGGTATATCAACACGTAAGGGTCCCTATTATTTTTCTTTATTATTTTTGGTTTTTGTCTTCTTACTCTTCTATAGGCTTTTACTCGTTCACTCCTGGACTGCGCTATCTGGTAGTCTAGGGGTTTACATGGTAGTCTAGGGGTTTACACATCACTATTTCTTTCACTTTCTCTGTTTCTCGCGCTTTTTCTCTTGTTCCTTCTTGTTAAATTTAAAATAGAAGATGTACATTAAATGTATTTTGTCATATGCCGCAGTTTATACTACAGTACATTGCTTCTAATAAAAACACACACAAAAAAAATATTGTGATATTTGTTCAGTATGTAGCAAATATCTTGTCCTCTCCCCTTGTATTCAGAGTACATAGAGCAAAATCGGTAATTTTTAAGTCGAAGCCGGTTGCGATGTTAGTTGAAGGTGGTTGCCGGAGGTTGCAGGTGGTGGAACGTCTTACATCCCTAGCATCGCAACCGGCTTTGATTAAAAAATTAACGATTTTTAAAATGACAACCTATTTTTAGTCGTGGCCGGTTTGGAATTTTTTTAAATAATCGCCGGAACATAGAAGAAGTGGAAACCACTTTCGACCATTAGGGAGACTGACAAAAACCTCAGAGAACCGTACGGAAACCTTGGGTGGGGCACAAAGTCTCCAGAGGTTTCCATTCAGGTTTCCTAAGTGGGACAGGGGCATTAGGAAGGAACTGCAGGTGCTGGTTTCCACCGAAGATTGACGCAAAAGGTTGGAGTAACTCAGTGAATCCAGTAGTACCCAAAGTAATTTACTGCAAATTAACTACATTTTAAAAGTTATCATAGTCGTTATGTAAACTTGACTGCCAGATCTCTTTAAAGGTCAAATGTTTTGCATACCTGCTGCTGATATGGGAAAGAGTTAATTAGAACAACCCCCCTGACCATTCTTAATGGTGCAATTAGATAGAAACATAGAAACATAGAAAATAGGTGCAGGAGTAGGCCATTCAGCCCTTCGAGCCTGCACCGCCATTCAATATGATCATGGCTGATCATCCACCTCAGTATCCCGTACATGCCTTCTCTCCATACCCCCTGATCCCTTTAGCCACAAGGGCCACATCTAACTCCCTCTTAAATATAGCCAATGAACTAGCTTCAACTACCTTTTGTGGCAGAGAATACCACAGATTCACCACTCTCTGTGCGAAAAATGTTTTTCTCATCTCGGTCCTAAAATACTTCCCCCTTATCCTTCAACTGTGTCCCCTTGTTCTGGACTTCCCCAACATCGGGAACAATCTTCCTGCATCTAGCCTGTCCAACCCCTTAAGAATTTTATAAGTTTCTATAAGATCCCCCCTCAATCTTCTAAATTCTAGCGAGTCCAAGCCGAGTCTATCCAGTCTTTCTTCATATGAAAGTCCTGCCATCCCAGGAATCAGTCTGGTGAACCGTCTCTGTACTCCCTCTATGGCAAGAATGTCTTTCCTCAGATTAGGAGACCAAAACTGTACGCAATACTCCAGGTGTGGTCTCACCAAGACCCTGTACAACTGCAATAGAACCTCCTGCTCCTATACTCAAATTCTTTTGCTATGAATGCTAACATACCATTCGCTTTCTTCACTGCCTGCTGCACTTGCACACCTACTTTCAATGTACCATGACACCCAGGCCTCGTTGCATCTCCCCTTTTCCCAATCGGCCACCATTCAGATAATAATCTACTTTCCTGTTTTTGCCACCAAAGTGGATAACCTCACATTTATCCACATTATACTGCATCCGCCATGCATTTGCCCACTCACCCAACTTATCCAAGTCACCTTGCAGCCTCCTAGCATCCTCCTCACAGCTAACATTGCCCCCCAGCTTCGTGTCATCTGCAAACGTGGAGATGTTGCATTCAATTCCCTCATCCAGATCATTAATATATATTGTAAATAGCACTGAACCTTGCAGTACCCCACTAGTCACTGCCTGCCATTCTGAAAAGGACCCGTTTAATCCTACTCTTTGCTTCCTGTCTGCCAGCCAGTTCTCTATCCACATCAATACTGAACCCCCAATACTGTGTGCTTTAAGTTTGCATACTAATCTCTTATGTGGGACATAGAAACATAGAAAATAGGTGCAGGTGTAGGCCATTCGGCCCTTCGAGCCTGCACCGCCATTCAATATGATCATGGCTGATCATCCAACTCAGTATCCTGTACCTGCCTTCTCTCCATACCCCCTGATCCCTTTAGCCACAAGGGCCACATCTAACTCCCTCTTAAATATAGCCAATGAACTGGCCTCAACTACCTTCTGTGGCAGAGAATAGTAAGATTAAACGAGAATTTACCAGTTTGAAGTTTGATCTTTATTTTATGAGGAGTTACGATGAGGGATTACGTGAAGACCCCGCCAGCACGCGTGCGCGACATTCTTCAAAGCAGCGTTGTGGAATCACAGAAATAGTAATTGAAGTACATAGTAAAGACAAGGAGAACTAAGATACCAGTTGACCTTTATAATTGAGGGCGGGAGCGGAGAGCACGTAATCCCTCATCGTAACTCCTCATAAAATAAAGATCAAACTTCAAACTGGTAAGTTCTCATTTAATCTTACTATTTTACTTCGGAGTCACATGAGTGACTACGTGAAGATTTTAAAGCTCTGTGATTTCAAGCCGTGGAACAGTCCATGCTTCACTCACTGCCGAAGTCATTCAAGGGAGGAAGTATGTTATTGTATTCAGACATGCATCCAATTCAGGAAATAACAATTTATTTTGACAAAATAATCCTCCCTAGGGCTAAATATATTGCAGAATTCAAACTTGATTCTGCAATACCGCAGGTTTGGTTATTGGCTTATTATAAAGAATTGGAAGGTCTTTCTCTAGACCATCCTGCTGTTGCCAGGATATGGTCCATAGGCACTTCCTTGTCTCTAACTGCCGGTGTTGCTGTTGCCCTTGTGGATAGAAACTTAAGATGTCAGTATCCACCCCAGCAGCTCCCAAGCCTGAGTCATCTAGCGATGGTTAGTGCTGATACCCGGCCATTAGGCTGTTTGTGGCTGCCCATAGTGCTAATTTACTTCCTCTTAAGTTTTAGTAGTTTTAAGGTATAATAGAAGGTATGTCATTACACATGGTCAGGTGTCAGTTGGGTATATCTGGAATTCCAAATTTTGTCCTTATGTTCATGGTTCATCCTCTTGTTTAACAAGCTCCAATATGCAAAGTTATCTTTTCTGGAGATGCCATCATTTATCCCAGTCTCAGTTTATGTAGAAACTGGACCCCTAGAGCTGAGACCAGTACTATCAGCATACTGTTTTGTAAAATGTCAGCTCCCCCCCCCCCAGGGACAGGGACGTTGCTGGTGCCCCTAGCAATGTTAGTACAACACTGACGTCCCAGATCTGGGAGTACTTCCCTCTAGGCGGGTTGGTGTTAAAAATAATCCTCATAAGTTTGACAACTAGAGGGTGAGATCCCATGGAGAGTTGTTGTGGCGCCTGCCACCAGCAAGCTGACAGGGCACTCCTGCATAATTATAGTACTGCAGCTCAGTCCTTCATCTATATGAAGGCTGGATAGGAATACTCAGGATGTTGCTGGTTGTAGCTGTATTATACGCTACACCAGTTCTTCTTGATTCTTGATAGGCTGCCGTGATCAAGCTCATGGTCCTGTCCGCCAGCCCGGATCTAGCATGGTGGACTATGGTTCAGAGACTATGTCCGAGACCACAGGGATCCATGGCTGTGTAGGCCAATCAGGAACTTTCAAGACACTTGATGTTGAGTCCACATGTGTTTTCGCTTAGGATCCGACTGATGAGGCAGGAGGGAAAAAACATTGTAAACCATTATTCCCCATTCAGTGAGTAACGTCCATTGCTACTGCCCCAAGTGTGGTTCACAAGCGGCATATGTTGGTAACTGGTGATTGGGTCTGGATGCAAATGGATCGATATCTGGTGTCCCTCTTTTGGTAATATCAGCAACTTTTTTGTGGTCCAACAGTCATTCGGTGCTGTCATTGAATTTTCATGACCTGGTGTGTGCCTCAGTATTGAGCTTACCTGGTAGGTAAGTTTGCTGATAGCCAAATATGTATGTTAACTCACCATAGCCAAATATATTGGCCAGATTGACACATGATATCGATCTTTTCTCCCATATGATTAATCTATGCCACCACTGTGATATTATCAATTCGTAGGCGGACATGCAGATGGTGCATTGTTAGTAGTAGGCTTTTAGCCCATAAAACGCACCCAACACCAGTGTTTTTAGTAATTAATTTTGTTGTAGGCTTCCACCAAGTCTGCTTTACTCTTTGGCAATGTTACAGACATATGGATAACGTTAATTGTAAATCCCAGAAAGTCCAGTTGTGGATGCCGTCAACTTACATTTATCTGGATGGAGAGGACCCAAGAGTTTCACCCAATGTTTGGTAGCTAAAACTGCTGATTTAGCTAGATCCAGGATTTTTTCCCCACAATTGATATATCATCAAGATACGTATGCCATGACAATATGATTTTGTTTCTAATATTGCCAAGGCCCGTTTTAATATCTTGGTGAAAAGTCTTGGGGCTGAAGTTAGCCCATTAGGCAACGCTGTACCCTGCCATAGTTGCCCCATCCAGTTAAGTTTTTGGTATCGACAATGATCCCTCCATGTCTCCCAAAACAAGTGTAATATTCCCCCTGTTAGTACAGGTCGTACATCTTTGTGTTCTGGAAGGAACCAGATCCACCTACTTACCTGGTTGCTGGTGGTATGTCCCTTTCTTCCATTTCTGCCTCTTCTGCGCAAGAGGCGCCTGAGTGCGGGGTTGGCACGTTTTCCATGAGGGTCGCTCTGGGTCTTGGCCTAAAAAGGACCTTCGTGGTGCTGCGCGACCCTCGAGCTTTCACCAGCGTCCTGGTGTTGATACCTGCTGGTGGTTGCACAGGGGTGCTGTCGTTGCTGATGACGCTTGTCATCTCTGTACCACCGTCTGGGCGAGCAACCAATGATATGCCCGCTGTCAGAAGTTTTGAAATCTTCTGTAGTTTGACCTCCTGGGTTTTTGTGCCAGTCCCACTGTACCCCCAGATCGCATTGTTTGCTGCAGGCATTTTTAACGAAGTAAAGTTCACAGGAGGCCTATACTTCTGCGTAATTTTGTTGCCTGTTTCTGCAGAAGATGGAAGTACAGGTAGTCGATGCTCGCCACCAGACTGGTCTATAATGGTACTTTTCGTTGATCTGTAATTTTGGTGATCACTCCCAGTAGCAGCTTAGGATTCTGCACCCCCTGCACACTGCCGTTTTCTTCAGCCACGTCCCCTCCTTCCGGACCAGCCCAGCCCTGGTCCACAACGCATTCCTCTATCGAGGGAGATGCATTGTTTTACAGCCCTCGATAAGGTGCTGTGTGGGAGTGCGAAGACTCCCATGATGAGCTTGCTGCATCTCCCGGAACAAGTCACGGGCGGACCTCTGCTGCACTTGGTCAGTGCGCCCCTTCGGCTGGACTCAGATGAGTATGATCGGCCAGGCTGAATCCTGCTGGGCTTTGCCTCCAGCCTGCTGCGCTGCTTTGAGCTGTACGACTCATGGCGCTGGATTCAGCTTGGAGTCGGTAAGTGGACCTTAGTAACCACGCCAACAGTCACTTTCACTGCCCTTGGGCAGTGCGTCCTCCTGGCCGGACTCCCTTAGTCTATCGGCCGTACCAACTCCTGCCTGCCTGCAGCCAGCTGTGTTGTTTCCTGGTATACAGCTCGCGGTGCTGGGCTCAGCCTGCGCCGGTCGTACCTGGCTGTCGGCTGCCGGAACCTTCCTAGTTCCCCGCAGCCTGCGGTCCTGGAACCGTTGTTTGCCCATGGCTTGTTGGCTGCTGGAACCTTCCTGGTTCCCCGCAGCTTGCGGTCCTCGAACCGCTGAGCGTTCGTGGTTGTTGGCTGCCGGGACTTGCCTGGTTGTCCGCAGCCTGCGGTCCTGGAGCCGCTGGACGTCTGTGTTCATTGGCTGTCGGGACCTACCTTGAACCCCGCAGCCTGCGGTCCTGGAGCCGCTGGTAGCCCGTGGCTGTCGGCTACCGGGACCTACTTGGTTCCCCGTGGCAGCCTGCGATCCAGGTCCGTTTTTTCTTCCCCTTGTCCAACGTGCTGTAACATAAAGCACAGCAAGGGGAAGAAATACAACTTCAATTTTTCCTTACCTGTGTAGGTCCGTTTGAATTTTTCCCGCGGGAGCGCTCCACCCCCGCCCGTCGCTGTTGCACTGGCGGGGTCTTCACGTAGTCCCTCACGTGACTCCGAAGTAAAATTCCAGAGATTCACCACTCTCTGTGCGAAAAATGTTTTTCTCATATCGGTCCTAAAAGATTTCCCCCTTATCCTTAAACTGTGACCCCTTGTTCTGGACTTTCCCAACATCGGGAACAATCTTCCTGCATCTAGCCTGTCCAACCCCTTAAGAATTTTGTAAGTTTCTATAAGATCCCCCCTCAATCTTCTAAATTCTAACGAGTACAAGCCGAGTCTATCCAGTCTTTCTTCATATGAAAGTCCTGACATCCCAGGAATCAGTCTGGTGAACCTTCTCTGTACTCCCTCTATGGCAAGAATGTCTTTCCTCAGATTAGGAGACCAAAACTGTACACAATACTCCAGGTGTGGTCTCACCAAGACCCTGTACAACTGCAGTAGAACCTCCCTGCTCCTATACTCAAATCCTTTTGCTTTGACCTTGTCGAAAGCCTTCTGAAAGTCCAGATATAACACATCCACCGGTTCTCCCTTATCCACTCTACTAGTTACATCCTCGATAAATTCTATAAGGTTCATCAGACATGATTTACCTTTCATAAATCCATGCTGACTTTGTCCAATGATTTCACCACTTTCCAAATGTGCTGCTATCCCATCTTTAATAACTGACTCTAGCATTTTCCCCACTACCGATGTTAGACTAACTGGTCTGTTATTCCCCGTTTTCTCTCTCCCTCCCTTTATAAAAAATAGGGTTACATTAGCTACCCTCCAATCCTCAGGAACTACTCCAGAATCTAAAGAATTTTGAAAAATTATCACTAATGCATCCACTATTTCTGAGGCTACTTCCTTAAGTACTCTGGGATGCAGCCTAGTATCCTGGGGATTTATCGGCCTTTAATCCATTCAATTTACCTAACACCACTTCCCGGCTAACCTGGATTTCACTCAGTTCCTCCATCTCATTTGACCCCTGGTCCCCTGTTTGACCCCCGATCTTTTATGTTCTGATGAGCAAGCAAATTGATCCTCAATTTATCTTATTTGAAGGTGTCGACTCAGTACAGACATCTGCACTAAAATAAAACAGAGAAAAAAAATGGGTGTGTTCAATTTCTACACCAGAATGTAACTTTTTTTGGAATATGGTAATGAAACGTGCAAGTGTTTCACGTGTGCGACTGAACAAACCTATTAATGTTGGTAAAGTGTGGTATGTGAGTGATTGTGGTGTGGTGATGGTGCACTTGGTGGAAAATATGGAATCATGAATCGTGAAAGTTAATTAATAACTAAAATCAGTTCCAAATGAGAATTATAGAAAACTGGATTGTTAAAAAATGAATTGTATCAGTTTGGAACGTGTCAGCTCCGCTTACTGCTGCAGCATGGAGTAATCTCATGGTTCTTAATTCATATAATTAAACCATAGAACCATTGAACCATTGAAAAGTATATCTTGAAGTGAAACAGTGAAGCCTAAACAGAATAGCAGGGCCTTGCATGAACAATTATTCTCACATGGTAAGCACTGCCGATAAAACGGTTAAGAAAAATTTATTGGCCCAAATATATTCTCCAGAGATGCCGCCTGACCTGTTGAATTACTCCAGCATTTTGTGTCTGTCTTTAGTATAAACCAGCATCTGCAGTTCCTTCTTATTACATTTTGGCTGCTCCACTGCAAAATCTCCTTGAGGTATCCATTTTCTCCAGAATTGATGCCTGACTCACTGAGTCACTCCTGCACTTTGTGCTGATCTTTTGTGTACGTGCAGAAATTGCTTATGTTTTGGCTTAAAAAAGGACACAAAGTGCTGGAGGAACTCAGTGGGTCAAGCATCTCTGGAGAACATGGATAGGTGATGTTTCGGAGCGGGACCGAACACATTGTGTCCTTCTCTGTAAACCAGCATTTGCATTTCCTTGTTTCTACTTTATGTTTTCTGGGTTGCCGTCTAGTTTTTTGACAGTTCTAACCCCAAAATTAACAGTTGGTTATTTTTTATTGTTATGTGTAAGAAAAATGTACTTTGTAGATTTTGTGGTTTGAGCCAGAATTTTCTGGAACAGGCAAACTACCAACTCACAGCACTGCTATTAAAGAAATGCTGAAGAAATATTTCAATAGCCAAATCACAACTTAGCCAATTGGCAAAATTATCAAAAGCAATGAATGACTTTGAAGATCAAAAACTATTCAAATTATCAACATATTTAAAGTTCATTACATCCCACAAAATAAGAAAATTAAAACACTAGTCCAAAGACTAGTCTGGACACATCGTCTTAGATTCTTCCAGACTTAGACTAAATAAGATTAGACTTATACTTGATCTTATAGCTGTACACTGTAGACGGCAGTAATCATGTAATCATCGATTGTAATCATGTATATTCATTCTGCAGACTGGATAGCATGCAACAAAAAGCTTAATTTCACTGTACCTCAGTACTCGTGACAATAAACTAAACTAAAACTAAAAAAAAAACTAAACTAACACAAATTGAGTTTGATAATTTAGAGAACTGGCTAAGTTGGGACTACGGTGTTTAAATATTTGTTCAGCATTTCTTTAATAGGAGAGCAATGATTATGGTGGTTTGCCTCTTCCAGAAAACCTATATCAATAAAAGTTTGGTATCTTTTTAAATGTGTGTTAAACAGTAAAATAACAATCTGCGGACATCTTCTCCATGAACTTAAACTTTAATAATACATTCCCTGAATGTTATAACCGAAAAGCTTATCTATGTATTTGAGTTTTGGAACCAGAACTGATATTACCTACTAGAAGGTAATATTAGGTAAGGGATCAGGGATTGGTCTTATTTTGAAATTACTTCCTCAATAATTCAGTATTTATTGACTTGAGGTCATGAGACATTTCCCAACAGTCATGTTGAATTTTTCACAATGTATAGATGATGAAAGTCATAATTAAATTTTGCCTGTGCCAGCTGGTTTGTGAATTACTAATACATTTTGCTTTTGTTTTTTTTTTGCTTATATACACTTAATGTAACGGATGGCTTGTCACTTGCTCAATTCTCCACACCGGACCTGTTCTTATGTACAACATAAACGAAGCATGCACAAGATAGTCAAATTACTTGATATTTGGGAAAGTTAAGCCCAAATTGTTATTTAAACTCTATGAGTTTCATTTCTTGTGTCATGTTAATAATATCATCCTTAACCATGTCTGATTTGAATCAGGTTCCTTTCTAATTGAGATTTGACATGATATGCAGGATGAAAAGCATGATAATAATGGGCCATTTTTTGTTGTTGTTAGTATTTACTTATGTTCTCACTTCATGGTATGATTTAGTCAAATAAAATATACTGACACATAATGCCCCTGTCCCACTTAGGAAACCTGAACGGAAACCTCTGGAGACTTTGCGCCCCACCCAAGGTTTCAGTGTGGTTCCCAGAGGTTTTTGTCAGTCTCCCTACCTGCTTCCACAACCTGCAACCTCCGGAAACCACCTGCAACCTCCGGGAACCGCATGGAAAACTTGGGTGGGGTGCAAAGTCTCCAGAGGTTTCCGTTCAGGTTTCCTAAGCGGGACAGGGGCATTAGGGACGATTCCTTGAGCAAAACACAAAGTGCTGGTGGAACACAGCAGGTCAGGCAGCATCGGGGGCTGGAAATGGATAGGCGACATTTTGGGTTGGAACCCCTCATTAGATTGCAGACAATTCCTTCATGACTGCCAGAGAAATTGCCCCAGACCAACTGTTGAGCTGTCCAAAGCATTTACAGAAATGTGAAAGAAGCATCAAGCACTTAACCTCCCATTTCTGTGTAAAATAATAACTTTCTCCTTGAAAACTATAAAGACAATATATGTCTACATTAGTGACATTTAAATTATGTAAATACATGAAAAATTTAGATCATGTTTTAGATGTCTTTACAGGTCTCCTCTGCCTCCAATGGGCCAAATCTTCTTCTATACACTCCCTGGTAGAGCCTTAATCTTGTGATTACCTCTGTCTCCTTTTTCATTTTTCATCATTCATTGTCTAAACTTATTTTGTCCATGAGACCCTCTTTTGGTTCTCCTGATACCAATCTTACATTAACCAATTACGGGGTGGCACGGGGTAGTAGAGTTGCTGCCTTACAATGCCTGGGTTTAATCCTGACTATGGATGCTGTCTGTATGGAGTTTATATATTCTCCCTGTGACCGCGTGGGCTTCCTCTGAGTGCTCTGGTTTCCTCCCACAATCCAGACATATGGGTTTGTAGGTTATTAGGTTTTGGGAATATTGTAAACTGTGCCTAGTGTGTAAGATAGTGCTAGTGTACGGGATGAATGTTGGTCCGCACAGACTCGGTGGGCTGAAAGCCCTGTTTCTGCTATTTATCTCTGAAGTCCAAAGTCAATCAATGTTTCTTCTTGTCTCTCATGATAATTAATATAGTTAAAAGGTCTCACGCAACAGGTACAGCTTTCCCATTGTTCAAATCTGTCATCATCAATCTTCTTTGTAATAAAAAGAAACAAACGGACCAGCTGTTGTTACAAACAAAGGTTCCAAAACCAACCTTTGTGATGTTTGGATTGGTCTTTCTCTGCCAAGGCCCATTGACCCAGTGAGCCCAAGCATCGTTGGTCAGCTGAAGGTCTACCCATGAGGTTTTACCCTAAAACATAGTTTAGTTCAGTTTAGTTTATTGTCACGTGTTCCGAGTTGCAGTGAAAAGCTTTTGTTGCATGCTAAACAGTCAGCAGAAAGACAATCGAGCCATTCACAGTATACAGATACATGATAATGGAACTATATAAGTAACTCAAAGTTAATAAAGTTAACTATATAAGTACCAAAGTCAAAATGTCATTTTTGAATCTGAAGGTTCTATTTACTTGCTGTTCCTTGAAAGCATAAAGTGCTAAAAAAAAAACTCAACTAATCAGGCAACATTTTGTTTAGTTTGATTAATTTCAGAGATACAACATGGAAACAGGCCCTTTGGCCCATCAAATCCACACCAACCATTGACCATCCGTAGACTAATTCTATGTTATCCCATTTTTACATGCTACACACTAAGGACAATTTGCAAAAGCCAATGAACCTACAAACATTGGAATGTGGGAAGTAACTGGAGTACCCAGGGAAAACACATGTGGCCAAACTCTACACAGGCAGCACCCGTAGTCAGGATCGAAGACTGGATAGACTTGGTTTATACTCTCTAGAATTTAGGAGATTGAGAGGGGATCTTATAGAAACTTACAAAATTCTTAAGAGGTTGGACAGGCTAGATGCAGGAAGATTGTTCCCGATGTTGGGGAAGTCCAGGACAAGGGGTCACAGCTTAAGGATAAGGGGGAAATCCTTTAAAACCGAGATGAGAAAAACTTTTTTCACACAGAGAGTGGTGAATCTCTGGAACTCTCTGCCACAGAGGGTAGTTGAGGCCAGTTCATTGGCTATATTTAAGAGGGAGTTAGATGTGGCCCTTGTGGCTAAAGGGATCAGAGGGTATGGAGAGAAGGCAGGTACGGGATACTGAGTTGGATGATCAGCCATGATCATATTGAATGGCGGTGCAGGCTCGAAGGGCCGAATGGCCTACTCCTCCACCTAATTTCTATGTTTCTATGTTTCTAATGCTGAGAGGCAGCAGGGCTTTAGTTGTGCCACTCTGCTGTCCCCAGGGGAGATACATTGGGGAGAGAAACAGAGGTAACAGTTCAGGTTGATGGCCTGAATGCTGCCTGTCCTGCAAGGTTTCCCCGGCATTCTCCGTCTGCATTTCAGATGTCCAGCATCTGCAGTTTCTTGGTTTTCATTTTACTGTAAGTGCCAGATTGTGAAAAAAACTCTGCAGTATTCGAGTAATTTGGATGTAAAATAACCTGAGAATTATTTTATCATTGTTTTTGCGCTATTGCATTTTAATACGAATTATTTCCAATTTTTATGTAGGGAGAAACTACAGATGCTGGTTTACACTGAAGATAGATGCAAAAAGCTGGAGTACCTCAGCGGGCCAGGTAGCATCTCTGGAGAAAAGGTATAGGTGATATTTTGGGATGAGACCCTTCTTCAGTCTGAGAGTCAAGGGAGAGATAAACTAGAGGTATGAAAAGGTACAAAGAACATATTTAGTCATGAAGATAGCCACAAAATGCTGGAGTAACTCAGCAGGACAGGCGAGAACTCAGGCAGGACAGGCAGCATCTCTGGAGAGAAGGAAAGGGGGATGTTTCGGGTCTCAACCCCGAAACATCACCCATGAGTCTGAAGAAGGGTCTCGACCCGAAACGTCACCCATTCCTTCTCTCCAGAGATGCTGCCTGTCCTGCTGGGTTACTCCAGCATTTTGTTTCTATTTTCAGTTTAAACTAGCATCTACAGTTGCTTCCGACACATATTTTGTCATGTTGAGTATAAAGATAGTAGTCAGGGCCTCACAGTCTGAGATCCACAGTCTGGAATCTACAGGTCAATATACTTCAGTCACTCACCAGTTAGTACCCACTCACCGCAACATGTTGAGAACATGTCATACATTTAATTATCAAGATAAACAAGCAAGGCTGAAGCGTATGTTTATAATATTGATCCCTTTCAAGATCTGGATTTTAAAATCAGACATTGAATAGAATATGGGATTGTTTTAGATTAGAGATCTTTCACTGTGCCTACCAACACATGACAATAAAGTTACCTTGAATCATTAATGATACGCTGAAGAATTGAAAGTTACTGAGTTCTTCTGTGAACTATTAGACTACATAAATTATATCTGTGGAAGAAAATATTAATATTCTTCCTTACTTCATTTTGATTGGTATTGAAGGTTACGAAAGGGTGTTTGGATGACAATCGGCATCTCTCATTGACCAGGTGTGGAAGAGGTTCGAGGGAATCGGCAAAGTAAGATTAGATATATAACTTCTTGTCTAGGAATGTGTTGAAGGGTGGATGGTAAACGTAAACATGAAATAGTAGACGGAGATAAGGAAGCTTGTTTCTCTCGGCAGTGTGTTACAGTAGACCTACCGCCAGTAGCGTAGATACATTGCAGTAAATGGGGAACTTATGATTGGCTCGAGGAGGGGATGGTGTTTGACTTGTATTAACCATCTGTTGTTGAATAAGATTGACATGAACAAAAAGTATGTTAATACTAATGAAATAATTGGTACCCATGTAGTAGATAGTATATTTTCGTATTGTTATATCTGACAAAAAACATGTTGTTTACTGCACAGTATAACTGTCGGCTGTTCCCGATATTGGGGGATTCCAGAACCAGGGGCCACAGTTTAAGAATAAGGGGTAAGCCATTTAGAACGGAGATGAGGAAAAACTTTTTCACACAGAGAGTTGTGAGTCTGTAGAATTCTCTGCCTCAGAAGGCGGTGGAGGCCAGTTCTCTGGATGCTTTCAAGAGAGAGTTAGATAGAGCTCTTAAAGATAGCGGAGTCAGGGGATATGGGGAGAAGGCAGGAACGGGGTACTGATTGTGGATGATCAGCCATGATCACATTGAATGGTGGTGCTGGTTCGAAGAGCCAAATGGCCTACTCCTGTACCTATTGTCTATTGTCTATTGGCTAATTCTGCTGTAAAGTCAGAGAACTGGTGAGCAGTTTTCTGCCGCCATCTCTCCATGGTATCATGCAATAAAGTCTCGAAGCAAACCTGCAAAGCCTCCGCTTTTCATTTTCCTTTCATTTCCCTCTAACTTAATTTATTCCACAATATCATACCATGACTCTTCTTTACAAATGCTAACAAATAGCATAGAACATGAATAAAGGAGATTTTTCTTCTTTAGACATCAGTCCAGGATCATTTGATTTATCAATTTAAGTCACACAGCAGGTAGCTGAGGAGGATGATTCACCGGGCTAAACCAGAAATAATTGCCATTGTAACAGTATGAGACAAATGTCAAACTTAAAAGTCTTAAGGATGAATATTTGATACTTCAGGGCCTCAGCTCTAATAGAAATCATTGGCAGCATTAACAAAAGGAAAGAATTACGAGAGAGATGAATGATACCTTTCAAGGACAAAAAATAAACATGCATGTTGCAAAGCATAATAAGACACTGAACTGGATAATCTTCATTATATAAAAGTGTATAGATATTCCATCCCTAATTATTATCCGCAATATTCAATTCTACAAGTTAGGAAGTTCAGAAAGCTAATGAAACCTAAAGTTGCAGTTGCTGCTCTGTATGAGATAAAATCTTCATTCAATAGCTAATTAACGTATACTTTATATATATATATATATTGTGTGTGTGTGTGTGTGTGTGTGTGTGTGTGTGTGTGTGTGTGTGTGTGTGTGTGTGTGTGTGTGTGTGTGTGTGTGTGTGTGTGTGTGTGTGTGTGTGTGTGTGTGTGTGTGTGTGTGTGTGTGTGTGTGTGTGCGCGCGCACATGTGTATATATATATAAAGGGTCCAATGATATATCAGAAAAATATATATCTTTGGAATGATTTGATTTTAGTCTGGTTTTGAAGAAAAGTTGATCCTCTTTATGTGAGACGTAGTATTGAATATTAAATATATTTTTGGTCTAGATGTGTTCAAATTATTTCAAAACGTTATTTCAAAATATTCCTTTTAATTTATTCATGGAATGTGAGAGTCATTGGCAAGGTTACAATTTATTGCACTTTCCAAATTACTCTTCAGAAGAGGGTGGTGAGCTGTCTACGTGAACTACTGCAGTCTTTGGTGTGATGCTAAGTCATAGTGTTGTCAGCTAAAGGTGCTGATGTAGAACTGAACTTGGTAAACAGATACTCCCTGACCCCACTGAGTTACTCCAGCATTTTGTGTCTCTTTTTGTGAAGCGGCATCTGCAGTTCTTTGTATCCATTACTCTGGTAGAACACTCAGTATTCAGATATCTGGCATTTAAAGAACAAAGATGCAATTTCATCCTGTTATTGTAAGGGGCTGCTGTTTATAATTGCTATCGGCTGCATTCACTGACCCTGTGGAAAGTTGTGGAAATGGATTGCAGATCTGAGCATCAATGCTGCAATACCTCAGGGTTATCTCCTTCTGTCTGGAACATCTCAATAGGGGCATAGAGTTACTAAATAAGCTTCAATGATGCTTTATTGTCACATGTGCAGTGAAATTAATTGTTTTTGCAAACAATGCAGTAAAATCATATAGTAGACTATGCCTGGGCAGTGTACAAAGGTTTGCACATTTCTGGCATCGACAAAGGTTCAAAAGTTCTTAGTATTGTCTTATCTTCTCGCAGCGGCGAACCAGGCCTGCTGCCACATGTGGCCGCAGGTTGCCCACTGGGTCCATCTAAGTTCTCGGTGGCCCCACACTGGGTCCCTCTTTGTTCTCTCGGTGCTTCCCCATACCTGGTCCCTGTTTGTTCTTGTCCCCCACACCTGGTCCCTCCACTGCCCCCCCACTGCTGGGTCCCTCGTTGATCGTGGCGGTGTGGCCTGCCGAGTCCTTCTTTGAGTGTAGGAAAGAACTGTAGATGCTGGTTTAAATCGAAGATAGACACAAAATGCTGAAGTAACTCGGCAGGACAGGCAGCATCTCTGGAGAGAAGGAATGGGTGACGTTTCGGGTCGAGACCCTTCTTCAGACTGAGGGCCAGGGGAAAGGTAAAATGAGAGACATAGACGGTGATATAGAGCGATTTTGTGTCTATCTTCGAGTCCTTCTTTGATCTTGTCGGTGCAGCCCAAAAATACAACTTTGTTGTTGCGCAGCAGCCGGCCTAGCACCCCCGTGCTGAGATCAGCCTAAAAACATTTCAACTGAAGACGGCATGCTGAATATATATTATGATTATTAACATTGATTATGCAGAATACGGAAATAAAGTTGATACTTTCAACAAAGGAGAAATTCAATCTCAAGCCAAGTCAACTTGGCACATTTTCAAGTTTACGTTCAGTTTTTAGTTCTGTTTAGCATATCATATAAAAAAACACAACATAAACAAAGTGAACAGCAGACTGTGATCAATAATTCAATGTGAAGTCAGATAAAATGGCTAACAGCATCAAAGGATTCAAATCTTTAAAGCCAGCTGGAAAAATCCAATTCGATATCTTTCTTCTTGTTGGTAATTCATGTAACAGCTGGCAGATGAGAATTGTAACAACAAGCTGTTCATTCTTTGGGATGTGGTACATGTCCATAGTTTGGGTCCGTAAGTGCCCACCACAATGCATTCCATCCCAAATTCAATTGAATATTCTTTAAATATTACAAAATTTTAGGTGAATTGGACCTTGGTGCGATGGTTGTTTACTGCTGTAACTATTAATAATTGTTAGATTTTCTTCTTCCTTAGTAGTCCCTCAGGATCGTGCATATGAGATCAATGAAGAAACTAAAGAATGTTCTCCGAGGGCACGGGCAGGTGGGTATTCTGGAGGTGGAGTGCTCCTTCTGCCACTTACACGTTCCTGTCTAGTCCTGTCCGTACCATATTACGCTGCCATGATGCTGCATGTGAATATGGCGCCCAAGCCAGCGACTCTCTGCGTGCTGGTCCCAGAAGCGGATCTGCAATCACTCATGACAATCGCTCCACTCTTTTAAACCTCTACTCCAACAGTAGCATTTCCATATTACGTACCATATTACATACCATATTACGCTGCCATGATGCTGCATGTGAATATGGCGCCCAAGCCAGCGACTCTCTGCGTGCTGGTCCCAGAAGCGGATCTGCAATCACTCATGACAATCGCTCCACTCTTTTAAACCTCTACTCCAACAGTAGCATTTCTTACTTTAACTATGCTCATGAATCTGACTTTACTGGACTTCTCTTGCATTATGCATTATTCCCTTTATCCTGGATCAGTACACTGTGGATGGCTTGATTGAGATCATGTATAGTCATTCCGCTGGCTGGATAGGATGTGACAAAAAAGCTTTTCACTTTACCTCGGTACACATGACAATAAATTAAGCTAAACTAAACATTAAAAGCTCTTTTGCTTTGCACAGTCATGGTGCAGGAATTCAGAAGAGTCAGCAAATATGCTGCATTTCTTTTTAATGTTTTGAGTATATCCTTGAATCTTTTCATCTGTTCATCTGACAATCTCTTCCCTTGGCAGAATAGAGCATCTCCTTCAAGAATCTTCTGTAGCATGACCAATAGAGGTGACAAGGTAGAAATAAGTAGGCTCCATAGATGCTGCTGCACCCGTTGAGTTTCCCCAGCAATTTTGTGTACCTAAGGTAGAATTAAGGCTTGATTTTTATGCAGGTAGATGTTGGCCTGGGAGAGGATGCTGATGTTGGTTTGTTTATCCTTCCAATTACTTTGGAGAGTTTGTGGAGACAATTTCCATGTGTTTTGAGGTACCTGCTGGAGATAGTCCAGGACTCAGAAGCATACATGAGGGCAAAGATCACGGTGGTTTGAGGCCAATGCAGTTTTGTTTGATATTATTATTCACGTGAAATTGTTTAGGATCATGCCATTACAAAGCAGACATAAAACATTTCTGGGCAGATGAATTTGAGCAAGGTATCCCAACTGTTGGTGTCAAAAGCTTTAGTTGGGTTAACAAAGGCCATGAATAGTGGTTGGTGCTACTTTCTTCATTTCTGCCCATTTCTTTTGGAGATGATGCAGGGTGAAGATCATCACCATATTACTGGCAAGCCAAATGGAATAGCCCATCATGTAAATAAATTCAGGATGATTAGTAAAGAATGGTCTCACCAGTAATGCCTATATTATATCTGGATTTTTTAAATCCATCTCATAAAGTTTTTTCTCAGTTTAACATCTTGTCTAAAAGAAGGCACTTTTGATAATGTAGGACCTCTCAATACAACAGTCCAGTAACAACCTATACAGCCTTTCTCTGAAATGAGACTTCAACTCATAATTCAGTTTAAAATGCTGGCAACCTACACATTATGAAGGTTTTTTAGTGCTGTAGAAAGCAAACAATAATAATAACATTACTGAGAGCTTTGCGCAATAGTTACTTTTAATAAAGCCAGATTTTGTATAGCGCATTTACAAGGACTGTTAATAATTACACATGCCATTGTTCCTTTCAGCTCACAATTTTTATGCTCATTAAGTTTCTGAAAGTGTGAGCTGATAATAGCAGACTGAGGAAGAAAGGGTCATTAGAACCAAAGCAGCAGCCTAAAGTCTTTGGTCTTTATCCAACCATCTGCCTATCAACGTCTTCTCTCCTCTTTTACCTGCCACACTTTGTACAGTCTCACCCCACTTCCAGCTTTCTTCCGCCGCCACCCCCTCCCCCTCCTCCCTTCCCCCTCCATCTCCTCAATCAGTCTGAAGAAGGGTCTTGAGCTTGAGCTGGTTGTCTGACAATCAGTGAGAGTGATGATTGGGAAAGTGCAGTCACAGTAAAATAACATAGAATTACTTAAAGACATAATTTCGGTGACAAATCAGGCCCAGAAAGAAAATTAAAGGAAATGAAGGGAAGCTTGGATTAAGAGGAAGCTTGCATTTGACAAGGTTCCACGTTGTGGAACATTTGATTGCATGGGATCCAAGGAGAGCTTGTTGACTGGATAGAAAATTGGCTTCGTGGAAGGCAGCAGGTGGAAGGTTGCTTTTCGGACTGGAGCTCTGTGACTAGTGGCATACCTCAGGTTCGGTGCTGAGCCCATTGCTGTTTGCCATCTATATCAATGATTTCGATGAGAACGTACAAGGCATGAATAGTAAGTTTGCAGATAACACAAAAGTAGGTGGTATTGTTGACAGCAAAGATTGCTGTCAGAAAGTGCAGGTGGGCTGAGGAATGGTTAATATGAGTCCATATGCAAGAGGCACAATTTTAGCGCCATTTTACAGTCCCAAGTTTATTCGTTCTTGGTACAGTGATAATTATGTTTTTGTTGCTCATCGGTTGAAGTCTGGCTCCGTATTAAATTTCAAGAGTACTTTTATTATCTTTTATGAGCTAAGTGGGGATCTTTCACATTTACAAATACACCAGGAGCCTGCAACACAACTGCTGCAGTGGTTTTACATCTCTACTGTTCCTTAGTTAACAGTTATTGTCTTCAGAAGTGTTATGGCTTGAGCGTGTTTAGGACAATCTCTCAAAGGTTAATGAATAAAGAAACGAGAGCAATTACTTCAGTGGATTGTTAATTTTAATATATAATCAGGTATCAAGATCCAATGGTTAATATTAAATTAATGTCAAATTTTGCTTTTATACTGCCTAGCGGGATAATGGAAGTCAGAACAATGTTCAATGTGTGATGCTGTAAAATAACTTGATTAAAAAACTGCAGGGGACACAAAGAGCAAATACATGCTCAGCTGTGGGATATAATGGATAAACTATTTACTTCATTAATAACAAAAGGTATGTAATGTAAAATATCCACATCATTGTGCCTTTGTGGCTGTTATAAAATGGGCTTTAAAATGTTGGGACACAACATCCAGCACTCCAAGGACTCGGAATGGCAAGATGGTGCTGGAAACATGGTGACTCTTTGTGTACTGCCTTAAGAAATGTAGTTTAGTTTAGTTTAAAAATACAGCACGAAAACAGGCCCTTAAGCCCACTGAGTCCATGATGACCATCGATCACCCGATCATACCAGTTCTATGTTATCCCACTTTCTCATCCACTCCCTACGCATTAGGGGCAATTTACAGAAGCCAATTAATCTACAAACCCACATGTCTTTGGGATATGAGAAACATAGAAACATAGAAACATAGAAATTAGGTGCAGGAGTAGGCCATTCGGCCCTTCGAGCCTGCACCGCCATTCAATATGATCATGGCTGATCATCCAACTAAGTATCCCGTACCTGCCTTCTCTCCATACCCTCTGATCCCATTAGCCACAAGGGCCACATCTAACTCCCTCTTAAATATAGCCAATGAACTGGCCTCGACTACCCTCTGTGGCAGGGAGTTCCAGAGATTCACCACTCTCTGTGTGAAAAAAGTTCTTCTCATCTCGGTTTTAAAGGATTTCCCCCTTATCCTTAAGCTGTGACCACTTGTCCTGGACTTCCCCAACATCGGGAGCAATCTTCCTGCATCTAGCCTGTCCAACCCCTTAAGAATTTTGTAAGTTTCTATAAGATCCCCTCTCAATCTCCTAAATTCTAGAGAGTATAAACCAAGTCTATCCAGTCTTTCTTCATAAGACAGTCCTGACATCCCAGGAATCAGTCTGGTGAACCTTCTCTGCACTCCCTCTATGGCAATAATGTCCTTCCTCAGATTTGGAGACCAAAACTGTACGCAATACTCCAGGTGTGGTCTCACCAAGACCCTGTACAACTGCAGTAGAACCTCCCTGCTCCTATACTCAAATCCTTTTGCTATGAAAGCTAACATACCATTCGCTTTCTTCACTGCCTGCTGCACCTGCATGCCCACTTTCAATGACTGGTGTACCATGGCACCCAGGTCTCGCTGCATCTCCCCTTTTCCTAGTCGGCCACCATTTAGATAATAGTCTGCTTTCCTGTTTTTGCCACCAAAATGGATAACCTCACATTTATCCACATTATACTGCATCTGCCAAACATTTGCCCACTCACCCAGCCTATCCAAGTCACCTTGCAGTCTCCTAGCATCCTCCTCACAGCTAACACTGCCCCCCAGCTTAGTGTCATCCGCAAACTTGGAGATATTGCCTTCAATTCCCTCATCCAGATCATTAATATATATTGTAAATAGCTGGGGTCCCAGCACTGAGCCTTGCGGTACCCCACTAGTCACTGCCTGCCATTGTGAAAAGGACCCGTTTACTCCTACTCTTTGCTTCCTGTTTGCCAGCCAGTTCTCTATCCACATCAATACTGAACCCCCAATGCCGTGTGCTTTAAGTTTGTAAACTAATCTCTTATGTGGGACCTTGTCGAAAGCCTTCTGGAAGTCCAGATACACCACATCCACTGGTTCTCCCCTATCCACGCTACTAGTTACATCCTCGAAAAATTCTATAAGATTCGTCAGACATGATTTACCTTTTGTAAATCCATGCTGACTTTGTCCAATGATTTCACCACTTTCCAAATGTGCTGCTATCCCATCTTTAATAACTGACTCTAGCAGTTTCCCCACTACCGATGTTAGACTAACTGGTCTGTAATTCCCAGTTTTCTCTCTCCCTCCCTTCTTAAAAAGTGGGGTTACGTTTGCTACCCGCCAATCCTCAGGAACTACTCCAGAATCTAAAGAGTTTTGAAAGATTATTACTAATGCATCCACTATTTCTGGAGCTACTTCCTTAAGTACTCTGGGATGCAGCCTATCCAGACCACCTGGAAGAAACCCACACAGTCCCAGGGAGACCATGCAAATTCCACACAGATAGCACCCAAGGTCAGGATCGAACCCGGGTCTCTGGCGATGTGAGGCAGCAGCTCTACCCACTGTGCCACTGTACCGCCCACTAAATCAACTCAATCATTGTGCTTTATTACTTGTGTATGATTGTTCATGCATGTATTATGATTTTAATTGTATTTGACCAGCCAATGTTTAGTTTTTGCACTAAGGTAAATCTCCCGCTATCATAACTGTATCAATAGCAATTCACATTATTTCACAATAAATATAGTTGGTTTTTTTTAATTCAAAGGACATCATTATCTGGATGTGATGATTTCATAAACTTCCTTCCTAGTTAACATCGTGCTCCAGAATCAAAACTAGGCATTAAATAAATTGAGCTTGACAATCACTATCTTCCTTCTTGCATTCTTATTTGAAATTTGCTGCATTGCCATTAATGTGATCGACAGGTAACCTTTAATCAGCAATCAAGGGCCACTCCAGATTGTACAAGGGCCAATCATAATATTTCTTCTGAAGATTCAACCAGCAATCAGTTACAAGTTTTGCTACAATGTCTTTCCGCTGAACAAAAACAAAATAGGTGAAATAAAAATGGGAAAAAAGATTGAATGGTGGGATTGAGAACCACACCTTTTAAAACATACAAATATGAAGAGTAACAAAATAAAATGGGTACCTTGGTGTCGTTAAAATCTTTCAAAGCAGAAGGAAGCCGAATTTAACATCTATTTTTATTTTTGCTCAGAGCATAGAAGCGTTGAAGACTGATGATTTGAAGCAGGTTTACAATCACACAACCAAACATCAATTATTTTTCTTCGGAAATCACAAAATTGTGATTTCATTATAGAGGCAGTGAAATGTCAAGATTCATTTATAATTAATAAACATGGCAACAATCATTCTTTGCCCCAGCAGAGGTCAGATGGGGTGAAATCTCAATCTACCAGTACTCGTAATGGCTAAGATGATCTTTTTTTAAATTACACGGCATGGAATTTCCTTATAAAGCAATTATTCTCACCTCAATAATTACATTGCACATTGTTTTTCTGATCAATTATAGCCTTCATTATAACATTGACAGTATCATAAACAATGCACACACAACTTCTTTCGCCCTTTGAATTTTTGTGCTATAATGATATCTGATTGTTCATTTATATCTTATAAATACAATTTTCAAATCTTATTTTTCAAATTATATTTTTTACTTTATCAACTCCACTGATCAATTGAAAATCAAATTTGATTTTCTTTAAATTCATTTATAGATAAGGATGTCCTAATTATTCCTCGATTGCTTCTTGAATTAAGTGACCTCCTCAGTTTTATCAGAGAGTACTTAAGAATAAGCCTTGTTCTTTGGTCTTGAGTAATATATAGGCCAGATCAGGCGAGCATGACTGATTTCCTCCCAGATAGTTTTTTTTGGCATTCCAGTAGGATTACAATGCGCCAATTTAGAAGATGAGATGTTGTTCCTTGGAGCTTATAAAATGGGTGCATGGTGGCGCAGTGGTAGGGTTACTGCCTTACAGTGGCAAAGACCCAGGTTCGATCCTGACTATGGGTATGGTCTGGACGGTGTTTATACATTCTTCTTGCAACGGTGTTGGTTTTCTTTGGGTGCTCCAGTTTCCTCCCAGACATACAGGTTTGGAGGTTAATTGGGTTCTGTAAATTGTAAATTGTCCCTCGTGTCGTGAATAGCGCTAGAGCACAGGGTGATTGCTGGTCGGCATGGAATCAGTGGACTGAAGGGCCTGTTTCCATGCTATATCTCTAAAATCTCAATTCAATACTTCATTGACACCAAAGGCAGCATTTCTATCCATGACTATGACAGTAAATAGATAAAAGTGCAGTTAAAATGTTGGTATTGTTATGTCAGTCTCTTTAGCAACAATACATTAATGCCTTGAAATTCTGGCATAGCTCTATTGCAGCATATCTTGTTAAAGGCTGTATGGTTGAAAATTGCTTTTTGGAAGTACTATTGAAATTGCAATTAATCTCTGAAAATTATGCAGTTCAGGAAATTAAGTCATGCATCTTTGATAACAATGCACACCACAATATGCCCAATATTTGATGCATAGTGTGCTCATTGAATTAACATCCTTCCTTGTACAATAATCATTTTGAGAGTTGGTGCAAGAAATTAGTACACTTTATACAGTATATCTAAGGAGGAAAAATATATTACAATAGCACTCATTTGCTGCAGCTGCACAATTTAAACAACCACCCACACTCACACAGCCACTCACATATTATTCTTGACTACAATTAAGTTGGGTGAGAATCCCCAATATTTCTTATTTAAACTTTCTTATTTAAAAGTCCTTGCCACATTTACTTCTTTGGTAATATGACTGGGAGTGTTGACTAAACTGCAGCACAATAACATGCAGTGAGGCACTTCAACTGCGGTTGACTTCACCTAAAATTAATCCCAAAGGTCTTAATATGTATCCACAGTAAAAATGACAATAAGCTTGCTCAAAGTTAAGTGTGCTCTCCAGCAGCTTTTACTGAAGGACAAATCATCCTTAGCTACCAAAGATGCAAGAGACTGCAGATGCTGGAAACTGGAGCACAAAACAAGCTGCTGAACAAAATCAACAGGTCAGGTAGCAAACGTGGAGCCAAAGGGTCAGTGGACATGTTGGGTTAACGCCCTACATCAGGACTCAGAGTCTCAATCCGAAATGCTGACCATTCCGATTCTTCCATCCATATTGTTTGACCGGCTGAGTTCCTCCAGCAATTTGTTTTCTTGTTCCCCAGCTACTATTTATTGTGAACAAAACTATGGGTGCCTAAACAACAATGATGTTCCATGGGCGGATATCCGGGGTGGGGTGGATGGGGGATTGTCCCCCATGCTTTGAGAAGTGGGGGACAATCCCTCCCATGTTTTGTAATCCGGATTTTGAGATTCGGTGAAAGAAATCTATTCAAATCTCCACTTTCCGCAAGACAGTGGGGGTGTCACTGTTAAGCGCTTGTTAAATGTCTCTATTAACATCATATTAACACGATGTGTTACCAATTGTGTTTTGACCTTCAAGTATTACTGAACGTATTCACGGAGAATTTCTTAAAGCTGTCTGATGTGGGTACAATTGCCATTTGAACTAATTGGCTGTATTGGTGGATGGGAAAGATTTAAACGGGTATCGGATTTAAACGGGTCAGGTCATTAAGGGCTCCAGTCGAACGTGTTTCCTGGCTGGCTTGCAGGTAAGTCCCTCAATCACGGTCACTCACGTTATTTAGTATGTTTTTCCCATCTCGCTCTCCCCCTCCAAGGTTGTTTCTTCTGTTTGTCTTTATTTACTTCAGTTTTATTTGTTTGTGTTATTTATCACATTGTAGGTTTTGAAAGCTTCAAGCGGGTATCAGACGCTTTCTAAGGTCTGAATTGGCCCATTCGCTGGGCCTTTCATCACCGGCGCGGCTTAAAATTAAACTGCTGCGTCGGGGCGATCGAGGCTCCCGATGTTGAAGCGCTGTCTCGGTATGCGCGGGGCCCGTTTTACAGCAGCACACCTCCCCCTCTCTCTGCCCCCGTCTGCGGTGCTGATGTTACCTAGCCCCTCGGTGAACTCCACTCGTAAAGAACTAACTAGTGGCCTGCCGGTGCCTGCCTTTGTACTGGCAGTAATCAGCCAAAAATAACCGCCGTCAAGTCCTGGCTAATAATGCTGCCTCCAAATTCAAACTGCAACCAATGACAAGGCCCTCCGTCCGAGTGAGGACCCCCCCTCACCTTTGGAAACAAAGTGCTACCGGCCGCAAACTTGCCGCGCAAGGCAATACACACAGCGTTATCGGCTTGGCACGCCAAGTTTTAAACATAAACATAACGCTACTGGCCACAGCGCCATGAGGCTTTAAATATAGTGCTACCGGCCCCAGCGCTATGAGCCACAGACTGTTTGGGAAAACCTCTTATTACAGAGAAACAGTGCCGAAATAGGTACCTACAGCCCACCAAGCATTCGCTGACCAGCAATCACCCCGTATACTAGCACTATCCTACACAATAGGAACAATTTACAATTTTATAGAACCCAATTAACCTACAATCCTGGACGTCTGTGGAGTATGTGAGGACACCAGAACAGCCGGAGAAAACCTACACGGTCACAGGGAGAACGTACAAACTCCAAACAGACAACACCCATAGTCAGGATCGAACCTAGGTCTTTTAAAATTATAAAACTTCCAATCTTTACAATGCTGTGGGAGTACCTTCACCAGAATGTTCACAGGATTTCATGAAGGAAGTTACCCACCATTTTATCAATTAAGGATGGACAATAATTGTAAGGGTTCCAACAACACCCACATCAAAAAAAAAGAACAAAAACAATTATGTTCCTACTCCCTTCACACATTCACACTCCTCACCTTCTTCTTTCCATTACCTTTTATTATTTTCAGAATTTCAGCATTTGTTGTATTGTGTTTATACAATATCAAATTAAATTGTCATTTCAGATCCAGCTCCCAAATGAATTACATTTTCTGCAGTGGGAAACATCACTCTGAATTTGTTCCTGACTGAAAGACCAATTATAAGAGACAATTAATTTCATATATTGCATTGATGCATTGTCATGAGCGCAGTTTCATAAGTTTACTGCATTTTGTGTCACATAACAATTCCCCTTTCATTGGGAAGAATCATAGGGAATAGACAATGTGGATGCATTTCTAATCCAGTCATAGATCAGCAATTTATTTAAAATATGCTAATGAATAACAATCTGGCAGTAATCTTTCCATTCTGCTTTTGCACATAGATACAGTCATTGCGCTGACAGATGGGTTGCATGGCTCCCAGACATAAGCTACAAGACGCTTAGAGACTTTGTAGTATCTTCAACCAGATATCATCACGTCATTGTTCAATGAAGCAGGGACACAGGGCTTTAAATATTGAATGCTCTGTCAAAATATGAAACATTGCTGAAAATGACCTGTCAGAACTGCAGTCTAATACAGCCAAAAAGAGACAGGTTCCATGGCTAATGAATAGCAAAAAGGCTGGGTTACTGGTAACAGGAAATGCCTTTTGTTTTCTCTCGTAACGGCTGTCAAAAGGCATCAATTAAAAGGCAAACAGATTTTGAATCTAAAATATTTATTTTTCTATTTTTCATAATATTCTAATGAGTAAAGAATAACATAGTTCTCAGTGAAGTGGGTATTCAACTTGCAATCAAATCAAATGACATCTAAAGCAAAATATTAAAGATGGCAACATATGAATCTGCATTATAAAATATTAAATGCATTTAATTGCCTCTATAGTTGTTTCTTAGGCTTCCCTCGATAGTTTGATAACAATATATATGTCACACACTTTTCATCCATCACTTTTTAGATGTCACGTACTGTCTTACACAAATTGCTTCACTCAGTACGCAACAAATCATCAATATCCCCATCTATAACTAGAATTAAATTCATGAATTACAAAAATTACGGCAGAAAAATAATACACGGCCGTTAGTCTACAACAGCCATGAACAGAACAGAAGCACAATCACATTACTCAAGATACTTCTTGAAGACATTTTTGTGGTAAATTTTCAAAGCAGGAAGAGGTTGTAGAACATTTTATCTAATCTGGAGGTTATAATTTCAACATAATACTTCAATAACATTCAAAATATGAATATTATAAAAAATATGATCAAACATTTATAAAACTCCAAAATCAACCACAAAAAATTTGCATCATATTCTCTGTTCAGTTTCCTCTTAATAATTTTCATATGTTCTGAGAGTAGAATTAGGCCATTCGGCCCATCAAGTCTACTCCGACATTCAATCATGGCTTATCTATCTTTCCCTCTCAACCCCATTCTCCTGTCTTCTCCCCATTACCCCTGACACCCTTATAAATCAAAAATCTGTCAATCTCCGCCTTAAAAATATCCGTTGACCTGGCCTCCACAGACTTCTGTGATAATGAATTCCACGTCCAATTCCAATTTCCCATCTGGTTTTAAGCTATTTCTTTTCACTCTTTCCCTATAGTTACACTGCAGTTATTACTTCAACTTTCCACTAACATTCCCATTTCTACCACCATAGATCCCATCACTCTTGCCCTACTGTTCCTCATTGGAATTTCCTATCTTGCAACTCCAATTTGTAAAAGTTTCAAAAGTGTCTTTCACTATCCCTTCTTTCTGTGGGTCTTTCCAAACAACTGTAACTTGTAGTGAGATTATTTAAATTTCTTTTGGTTCTTTCAACATAAATCAAATGGAAACAGACAAACAAGAATATTTCCTCATGCTTTATCTAGGAGTAATGGGAATTTATATTTCATTACTCCTCTTCTGTAGCTTTACTCATGGCAGTTAACCTAGTAGATTTGGAACATACATTTGCTAGGCACATTATTAGTGCTGGAATCAAAATGGAGTCAACAAGCCTCAAAAAAATATCTTACAGGAACTAAGGTCTTATTTTGATTGGCAGAACCTCAGGTTTTGTTGATTTCAAGAAAACCTTATATCTGGAATTTTTTGCTTCCAGTAGTAACATTTTAGAAGATCCACGGGAGCAACAAAGGTGGATGTTTAACCTCTGCCTTTCAGTTGAGATATTTAACTTTTTGGATTGAGGAAATTCAAAACCTGAATGCTTTGATGCTGTTTGATTGATCTAAACATTACCTAAACAGATTTTCAAGTTGTCTGATCAGTTATTATGTGCATTTCATTGGCCAGACTGGGTAACATATTCTACAAACCAATTAATGTTTCTGCGGAATAGTTTCCAACTGAGTTTCTTTTTCATTTCTATTTTTCTAATTAGTGTCACTAGGAAACAGAACCCTTTCCAATATAAAATATTTACTTAACTTAGCTTTGGCAATCTTTTTCACATTCTTGAAAATGCTAACAAGTTCACTCACAATCTCTTTCCAGGAAAATAAACAGATTATCCAAATTATCGTTATAATTTAAAAACCACCAGTCTGGAATAATCTTTCATTATTTCCCTTGAACCCAGTCTATCTTTCCTGGAATTGGGTGACCAGAGGTGTACTCAGTATACAAAAGCATATCTGAGGTTGTGAATCTGTGGAATTCATTGCAACAGACAGCTGTGGAGGCCATGCCATTAGGTATTTTTAAAGTGGAGCAGGTATTTGATTAGTAAGATTATCAAAGGTCATAGGGAGAAGGCAGGAGAATTGGGTTGAGAGAGAAAGATTGAACAGAGTAGTAGACTCGATGGGCCGCATGGCCTAAGTCTGCTCCTATGCTTATGAGCATGATTATTAGCTAATGTATCAACAAAGACAATTTTATATACCTTTTCCTTTGATACGCTGAGGTAATCCACTGCTGAGTAATTTGTGTGTCTTTTTTTATGAATACAACCCAATGCTGGCATCCTCTCCCTGGCCAACATCCCCAGTGCTAAGCCCCTGATTACATTCAGTTAGTTGCACTTCACAGACATTCCACTCCCTTGTATGACACCCAGTTCTCAAAACACTCTACTCAAGCTTTATCGTGGGTAGAGGATACTAGGTTTCTTGACAAAATACAATGTCCCTTAGTGATTCCTGGGAAGCTTTGGCCCATGTCTACTTAAAGTGGAGAAATGCTCAAAGTCATACATCAAGTCATCCCCCTGTGGAACAACTGGATTTCCTCACAAACAACCCACCATCAGTCACTTTCTGTTCCATCAGACTAAGAGGCTAGTTCTCATACCAGCTTCATTAACCACCACATGATCAATAAAATTGGAACAGAAGTCATATTTGCTCTTAAGGAACTGCTAAGAAATAAGTAAGTCAACAATCAAGCAATTGGCTTGAGATTTTGAAGAAACATATCATTGATTTACATTCAATGTGCTGCACAGACAGCCCTTTCTACTCAGCTACTCAGCTGATCCGATCAGTGTTCATGGCCTTCCTCAGATCATCCCTGATCTAGCTCAATCTAAATAACACTCTTCTCCCTCACCTGCTTATCCAGTCACTACAAATAAATCGACATTAGTCACCTTAACGACTCCTTGTTGTAGCAGGTTCCATGTGTTAACGCTTATAAACTGTTCTTCTTAATTCCCTATCTGATTTGTTTAATATTATCTTATTATGATAGCCTCTGCTTATTGGAAGCTGAAACATTTTCTCTGTCCACTCCATCAATTATTTAATAATTTTGAATATCTCTAACAAATTCATCCTTCAGCCTCCTCCTTTCTGTGGAGAAATCTCTATCCTGATCAACGTTTTCTGATGGGTATAATCTTGCACTTCTAATGCCAACCACATAGATCCTTACTGTAGCTTCTCCAATGTCAGTAAATATTTTGAAAATATTTTTCAAATATTTTGTATTTTTCTGCTCTAGCCCTCAAAGAATAAATCCAAATTTTTGGTTTTATATTTTATAGGCATTTTAACTCACAGCACTAATTTCTGTGTATGTATTTCTTGATTCCTTAATTCCATTTTGATTCTATTATTCCATATCTGGCTTCCAAATGCTGCTTATTAAAGATCTTCCAGTTACCTCCATTGAAATTCAATAGGAAATGATATACCCATTCTGCAATTTCATTACTGGGCTAGATCATCTTGCCATGTTACTGGGAAGTTAATGTCTCAACATGTGTATCGATCTGGGTATCAACATGTGTATCCCATTTCAGCACTCCAGATTCCATCAAGATTTGGCATATTGTGATTTTTTGGAAGCAAGAAGCATCTGACTAACTGAGACCTTGGAAATAGGGGTGGAATTACTGATGCATTTTTAAAATCAGGTAACAAAAAAAGTTAACAAAAGGAATTGTTAAAAAGATGACCACTCTGCTATTTATGTGACACCAGGTTCAACAACATGCCTGACTCTTTTTTGCCTAGGAAACCATTCAGTTATCACCACTTTCAAAAGGGGTAGTTACGGAAGCCCAAATTCTGCAACATTAATAAGACAAAATGGTCCTAGTACTGACCCTTGTAGCACCTTACTCTACACTTTCTGTCATTCTTTCCATAAAGATCTCTATGCGTTTAGGCATCATGTAATGCTGCCACACTGAATCTACATTGTTCAGCCCTGATTATAGATGCACAGCAAGCTCTTGTTAGTTACTTGTTGTTTCAGAGGCAGTGAATGTTCATCAACTTGTCAGATCTTGTCAATTTTCAGTGTGATAAACAACTTTTCACTTTGTTTGATGCATGCAGCTACAACAATGCACAATAAGCTTAGTAAGATTTAGTGCAAAGCAATCTGCCCGAACAGCATCTCATTCACAAAATTAAGCATCCATCACTTTCACCATCAGTATTCCAAGGCACTAACTACAGAATGCATAGTAACAATTTATGAAGGCTAATTTATTACAACTGCCCAAATCTGCAACCTTCGTCACCAGGAAGGATCAAGCCATCCAGTGACCAGCAACCATCCACCATTACCCTCTGCTTCCTTCCATGGAGCCAATTTGCTATCCATTCAGCTATCTCTCCTTGGATCCCATGCAATCTAACCTTCCAGAGCAGCCTCCCATGCAGAAACTTGTCAGACGCCTTACTGAAGTCCATCTACACAACATCTGCAGCTCTGCCCTCATCAACCTTTTTGGTCATGTCTTCAAAAAAATCTATCAGATTTGTGAGACACGACCTCCCATGTACAAAACCATACTGACTATCCCTAATCTGCCCTTGCCCATCCAAATGCCTCAGAATACTCTCCAGTAACTTACCAACTACAGATGTTAAGCTCACCGGCCTATAGGTCCCAGCATTTTTCCTGCAGCCCTTCTTGAAAAGCGGTACATTTGCCACCCTCCAGTCTTCCGGCGCCTCTCCTGTATTTAAGGACGACTTGTAAATTTCAACTAGGGCTCCTGCAATTTCCTCTCTAGTTTCCCACAATGTCCTCGGATATATCAGATCAGGCCCTGGAGATTTGTCTACCTTCAAACACGATTGTACCTTCAGTACTTCTTCGACAGTAACCCTGACTGCTCTCAAGACGCTTCCAGTGACTGCTCCAATTTCCTCTGTCCTACTGTCTTTCTCCTCGGTAAGGAGAAATAATTATTTAGGACCTTGCCCATCTCCTGTGGCTCCACACAGAGGTGACCGCTTTGATGCCTGAGTGGTCCCACTCTCTCTCTAGTTACCCTTTTCCCCCTTATGTATATATAAAATCTTTTGGGTTTGTCCTTAATGCTACCCGCTAGAGCTATCTCCTGGCCCCTTTTGCCCTTCTGATTTCCTTTTTTAGTTTATTCTTTAGTTCCCGAAACTCCTCCAGGGATGCACTTGATCCCAGCTGCCTATGCCTGTCTCGTGTATCCTTCTTGTTTTTGACTAACGTCACAATTTCCCTTGTCAGCCAAGCTTCCTTACTTTTGCCTGCTTTGCCCTTCACTCTAACGGGGGCATACACATCCTGAGCTTTCTTCAGTACACTTTTAAAAACATCCCACTTGGCCGATGTTCCTTTCCCCTCTAATAACCTGCTCCAGTCAACTTGAGCGAGACCTTCTCTCATACCCTCAAAGTTGGCCTTACCCCAGTTGAGAATTTTAACATGTGGACCCTCTCCGTCCCTATCCATAACTATCTTAAACCTAATCAAACTGTGGTCACTGGTCCCAAAAGGCTCCTCCACACACACTTCATTAACTTGCCCTTCCCAATACTAGATCCAGCAATGCACTCTCACATGTGGGGGCTTCCACATCCTGCTTAAGATAACGCTCCTGATCACTTTTGAGGAATTGCACCCCATCTGAACCCTTCACGCTATGATCTTCTCAGTCTATATTGGGAAAGTTAAAATCCCCTACTACAATAACCTTATTTGACCTGCAGTTGTCGGCAATCTCCCGGCACATTTGTTCTTCTAATTCCCGTTGACTATTCGGGGGTCTGTTGTACACCCCCAACAAAGTGATCATCCCTTTCTTGATCCTCAGCTCCACCCATATAGCCTCACTAGACGAACCGTCCGTAATGTCACAGCCGTGACTTCCTCCTTAAC
This sequence comes from Amblyraja radiata, assembly GCF_010909765.2. NCBI lineage: Eukaryota > Metazoa > Chordata > Chondrichthyes > Rajiformes > Rajidae > Amblyraja > Amblyraja radiata. The sequence continues at coordinate 43,215,286 of NC_045961.1, forward strand.
CAACAATGCAAACCCCCCTACTCTTTTTCCCTCAGCCCTGTCTCTCCTGAAGCTCCTGTACCCCGGAACATTAAGCTGCCAGTCCTGTCCCTCCCTTAACCAAGTTTCAGTCATGGCTACAACGTCCCTGTCGCTCGTACCTATCCATACCCTCAGCTCATCTGCCTAACATGATAATGGTAATAATGTGAATAATATTTAGTGCAAAATAAAGTCCAGTAAAGTCCAGCCAAAGATAGTTCAAGGGTCTCCAATGCGGTAGATAGTAGCCCAGGACTGCTGTCCAGTTGTTGGTAGGATGGTTCAGTTACCTGATAACAGCTGGGATAAACTGTCCCTGAATCTGGAGGTGCATTTTCACTCTTCTGTACATCTTGCTCGATGGGAGAAGCTATGCAAAATCATCAAATATACTCAATATATTCTAGCAGCATTTCATTACTTGACTTCATAAAGGCTAATATACAACAACATAGACTGCAGTACAGCAGGAGTAAGGGGTGAGGCAGGTGTTGTTACTGGAATGAGATGGAGGGAGAATATCAGGAAATTAATAACCATTGACTTAGTCAAGAAATTCAGTTAGATCTTAATAGCCCACAACTCAGGCACAGCACAAGGTGCATGTAATTTGTCTATATTGCTTATATACCTGCTGCCGGCTTCTCAATAAACTGTTTTGGTTTTATTTATTGTGTCTATTCTTCAAACTAAACTTTTAAGACTCGTGCTGTGTCAGACTGAAGAAGAGTCCTGACCCGAAAAGGCACCTATCTGTTCCCTTCAAAGATGCTACCTGCTCTGCTGATTTACTCCAGCTCTTTGTGTTTTGCTCAAGATTCCAGCATCTGCAGTTTCTTATCTCGCCTTTGGAGCAGATACTTTTTCTGCTACAAACAAATCATTCACTTGGCACAGAAAATACATACAAGCAACCAAATATAGTTTAGGTGAGAGATACAGTGCAGAATCAGGCCCTTCAGCCCACCGAGTCCACACCAACCAGTGATCCCCTTACATAGCGTTATCCAACACAGTAGGGACAATTTACAATTTTTACCGAAGCCAATTAACCTCTAAACCTGTATGTGTTAGGATGTAGGAGGAAACTGGAGCACCCAGAGAAAATCCACGTGGTCATGGGGAGAATGCACAAACTCCGTATAGACAGCACCCGTATTCAGGATCGACCTAGATTTCTGTCACTGTTAGGCAGCAGCTCTACCACGGCGCCACCATGGCATCTGAGTGTTCAATACAAATCAATACAAAAACCAATAGAAAAATTGAAGAATCGCTCCAAAATGCTTTTATTTAAAATGCTTCATATAATCTTCGGTAGTAAATGGACACATACCTTAAGAAGGAAACATCAGCTAATGTGATAATTTACTTGGCCAAATAGGTGCACTATTTTTGCGCTGAATTCCAGTGCACACAGCAGCAAATTGTGGGACTAGTGGAGAAAGCACAAAATGAGTTGAAGCCATTCAAAATGGTGCGAGCATATGCATTGGAACTCACTACATACTAGGGGCAATTTACAGTGACCAATTAACCTGGAAATCTACATATCCTTGGAATGAGGAAGTAAAGTCCCTGTCCCACTTAGGCGATTTTTTTGGCGACTACAGGTGACTGGGCTGTCGCCACATGGTCGCGAGGTGACGCCCGTACGGTCGTGAGTAGTCTCCTCAAGTCGCCTAAAGAGTCGTAACGTTTTTCTGGTCGCCGCTGGATTTTGAACTTTTCAGCGACTGTGGGTTTGACGTAGCTTGTCTTCTCCTGTCGTAGGTGCTGTTGTAAGTTGTCACCAGGATGACGCAGGTTGTCGCCAGGTGGCGTTGGTTGTCGCCGGGTGCTGACTTCGGTGAATTCCCTTGACGACTACCTACGTCAAGCTATGCCAACCGGCGACAGGTACTGGCGACTTAATTGTCTTCAGTCGCCAGTACCTGTAGCTTGTCGCGGGTCGATGTAGGTTCACTTTGGTTGTCATAGGTTGTCGCCTGTGTGGTCGTAGGTTGTCGTAGGTGACGTCCTAATGGGTCATCAGTTGTCGGTAGCTTGCCTTAGCTTGACGTTGACTCTGTGGTAGATTGTCGTAGCTTGTCGTAGACATTGTCGTTGGGGGGGGGGGGGGTCCAGTCGTCGCTTTATCGGCGACCTGCTACGATCCCAGGCAAGGGACAGTCGTCGGCAGTTGCCGAGAAAAATCGCAGGCCCTTAAATGGGAGCATATGAAGGAAACCTACCTAATGACAGAAAGAATGTTCAAGCTCCACATGCAGAAAGCACTAGTCAGGACTGAACCTGGGTGGCTCTGAAACAGCAGTTCTGCTAGCTGGGCCACAGCACTACCAGTGTGTCCCTAAAATGCTCCCATCAAAAGGAACATAGAAACAGGTCCTTTGGGCACTATGTCTATGCCAAACGTGATGCTAAGTTAACTAACTTCCTGTTTGCACTTGATTCATGTCGCTCAATTACTTGAATATCTATGTGCCTATTCAAAAGCCTCCTAAATGCCATTATTGTGTCTGGCAGTGTATTCCAGGCACCCACCACCCACTGCGTACAAAAACTGCACCATACATCTCTTTTAAACTTTGCTTCTTTCACCTTAAAGCTATGCATTCTATTAATTTGCTTTTAAATGCATCATTAAATCTGGAATGAGGAGATAATCCAGTAAAACATCTGTTTGGACAAATGTTGTGCATTGCATTTGTGTAATTGTGCTCAATTGCCCTGCCGGCAGTCTGTTTGTTTTTTCATCTTTTTGTTATTTTTAGCGTTTGTTAAAAGTTTGTTTTAATGTACTTCGGTTTATATAGGTGGAGAGGGGAGGGGATCGGGGGAAACTTTTTTTCAAGTTCCTACCTTCCCGGAGATGTGATCAATTTTCAGATCACATTCTCCGGGCTCTGCGGCCTACCATCGCTGGAGCTGGAGGCCTCCTCGGACTGTCGTGAGCCCCACCGCGGGGCGTGGACTTAACATCGGAGCGGATCCCTTGCCTGGGATCCCTTGCCTGCAGACTTACCGTCAAGGGCTCGCAGTCTCGGGAGAGGCTAGTCAGGAGCTCCAACGCCGCAGAAGGTTCGACCAGCCCTGACGCGAGGTTCGATCGCCCGGCGCGGGGGAGCTGGCAACCCCCCGATGCAGGAGCTGAACGCCTCGACGCGGAGGGCCCGAACGCCGACGACTACAGGAGTCAAGACCGTCCCAGTCAATGGAGGGCTCGAAGCCCCCGACCGAGGAAGAACAAAAGGAAGGACTTTATTTCATCACAGTGAGGAAAGTGTAGGAGTCACTGTGGTGGATGTTCATGTTAAAATTTGTTTTTGAGTCTTGCTTTTAATTGTATGACTGACCTGGCCAGTGAAATTCCTCATATGTTGCAAAACATACTTGGCAAATAAAATCTGATTCTGATTCTGAATTGACCTATATTACTATTGGAATAATTTATCAATAATTCAAAGAATCAAGCAGAACTCAATAACGAGGTACTGTTAATCATCACTGTCCAGTCAATAAGTAATAGAATAGAGTGGCCACATTTTATAAAATGAAATTGGTTTTGGTCTCATTCAAATCAATTCAATGAAACTCAGGAATGTTCTGCAACAGATAGAAAATAACTAGAAGCCCATGATTTTATGTACCCATAGGTTTTCTGACAGTTTGCTATTTAAAAAGAGGTGAAATCTCATTATATCCTGTCACAACAATTTATTTCTTTGCTTTGCAAACACCATTTTATGATGGAAAAACTCATGTTTGCAACCAATCTAAAATTCTAATAAGTACATTATAACATTTCACAACCTCATCTGCAACATCACCATAACAGCAACAACACTGTGCACACAACCATGACCGTTTTAATATATACTGTATTTGTTGTACAAAAAGTTACATATTACTCCCAAGATTGAGTTGGTGTTGTGACAAATTCAGCTAAGTAGATTTCAGTCACTTCATCAGATTCAACATATTACCAGTCATGAGATGGTTGATAAATGTCATTTGTGCTACCATATAATTATTTAGCTACTTTGAGTTTTGCAAGCTGCCTCCAGCAACAATTAAAACCAGGTGTTTTTATCCAATATTTGGCACTTCGTAATCATATACATTATTTATTTTATAACAAATTAGTTGTATTAATATATGTATACATTAAAGATGTACATCTGAGTCCATTTACATTAAATTGACAAATTTTCAGTTTTTGTATTGTAATCCCAAAGTTAACGTATATTTTTGACACGTCATCAAGAAATCCCATTTTTAGCAGTTAAAATGACAATAATATGATTTATTTTATCCATGTTTTTGTTGCTTTCACCCGCTCGTTCAACAGGAAAGTGCCTCCAAAATCAGTTTAAACCCTGAAATGTCAACCTGCACCTTTTGCCTCCACATATATTGCTTGACTCAGAGTTCTTCCAGTTTTGCTTTGGTTCCAAATTACAGCATCAGCAGTCTCTTTTGTCTCTGTTGTCTGCCACCGAAATCTCATGCACAGGTTTTACCTTGCGGACAGTAGCTTTGTATTAAATTTATTTGGTTCACTGATGCCAACAGCTGGAACATTTGATAAAAATGGGATTTCTGATCTGTCAAAAAAAGGCCTTAAAGGCCAGTTGTCCTGGTAGCAGCACTGGGTTGCTGTTGCAGGGATCGGACTGGTATCGTATCCTGTTTCTCTATGCATTCATTACATCCCCGATTCATCTGTGGGCTCTCTGATTTGATCTCAAATAACATCTTATCGAATCTCCATCTCTCAGAAATTCCAGCAGGTCCTTCATCCCATTGACTAAACTACAATTGTTGGACTATTGTTATCATCCCTCCCCATGTCTCTTACTATCCCCGAGTTGTTTCCCGCTCGGTAAGATTCTTAGCTTTGTGTTAGTTTTAAATTCTGTTGAAGGACACGTTGTGCATTAACCGGTTTGTTGTCCAATCCTTACTGATCTTCTATTCCTATAGCCCTTTTCCAGTTTCCTATGTTTTTGTTGGATTTTTTGGGAAATAAAGTCAATTCCCTTTGCTCCCCTCACTAATAATTTTCTTTGCATGATAATTGCCAAATTTGTTCTATGCCTTTTACTAAATATTTGATGGTTCTAAATTACAAAAACAACTTGTTTTTCTTTTTATTCTTTTAAAATCTGTTGAAAGTGGTTTATTCTTGACCCACTCTGAGTAGCTTTGCTGCAGGCTTTTCTATGATTGCTATGAATCTTCAAATTGGTCAAAAAACAAATGGTATGACTAATCCGAGATGTACATTTTTGTTTCCACTGACAGATGGAATCTATGTGCACTGCTCTATCTAGTGGCCCAACTCAGCACAAACAACACTCGCTAATAAGATATTTGAGCAACCAGCATCTTAAGGTCACATCTCCCTGCATCTGAGCTGTTTCTCAAAAGGAAACAATTTTGCACATTCCAACTTAGAAAGAAAGTATTGGCCAGGGAGAAGTATAGCACAATTTTACGGAAACAATAAAATAGCTGAGGAGTTAAAATATGCAAGCTGTTTGAAAATATTTAGTTTGCATTCCCTTAATCTTAAAGGTAATTTAATCATAGTTTTTTAAATGATAAAATCATTTAATAGGTTAAGTACATACACCTCAGGCAGGATTGAATCACCTGTTAGTTATTTTAGTGCTGTGGCCTTCTAATCCTCACAAATCTTTTTCAAAATATTTCAAGAGTCAAGTCAAGAGAGTTGTATTGTCATGTGTCCCAGATAGGACAATGAAATTCTTACTTGCTGCAGCACAACAGAATATGTAAACATAATACAAAACGGAAGATAAAAGTTCAGTGTGTCTGCAGACTATAGACCATATATACACAATAAATAAACAGATATAGTGCAATACTAATAATAGACTGTTATTGTTCAGAGCTTATTTGATGCTGTGTTTAATAGCCTGATGGCTGTGGGGAAGGAGCTGTTCCTGAACCTGGACGTTACAGATTTCATGCTCCTGTACCTTCTTCCAGTTGGCAACGGTGAGATGAGTGTGTGACCAGGATGGTGTGGGTCTTTGATGATGTTGGCAGCCTTTTTGAGGCAGCGACTGCGATAGATCCCTTCGATGGTGGGGAGGTCAGAGCCGGTGATGGACTGGGCAGTGGTCACAACTTTCTGCAGTTTTTTCCGCTCCTGGACGTTCAAGTTGCAAAACCAAGCCACGATGCAGCCAGCCAGCATGCCCTCTACTGTGCACCTGTAGAAGTTCGAGAAAGTCCTCCTTGACATACTGACTCTCCATAATCTTCTCAGGAAGTAGAGGCACTGATGTGCCTTCTTTATAATTGCATCAGATTGCTAGGACCAGGAAAGATCTTTGAAAATATGCACGCCAGGAATTTGAAGTTTCTTACCCTTTTCCACCATTGATATAAACGGGATTGTGGGACCCTATCCTACCCCATTCCAAAGTCCACAATTAGTTCCTTGGTTTTGCTGGTGTTGAGAGCCAGGCTGTTGTGCTGGCACCATTTGGTCAATCGGTCGATTTCATTTCTATACTCCAACTCATCACCATCTGTGATTCGTCCCATTTAGCAACTTTAACGATTTACAGGATAGGATTTCCATTCCCTTTGTCCTGCTTTCACACATTACACTTCCTTATCTATGTACCTTTCTCTCCCCTGACATCAGTCTGAAGAAGGGTCTCGACCCGAAACGTCACCCATTCCTTCTCTCCAGAGATGCTGCCTGTCCCACTAGGTTACTCCAACATTTTGTGTCTATCTTCGGTTTAAAGCAGCATGATAATTCATAATTATTTTAATGAATTTTGTTTATGGGGTGCTGCATTCCATTTGGTGCCATGAATAACTTTGTAAAATTAAGCTGGGGTGTTGTTGGAGTGTGCAGCGGAATAATACACCGCTGAGGTCAAATCAGTATTGCACATCCATTTATATTATAATTTACCTGCTTTGCATAGTGCAAGACACCATGATTATAAATCTGTGATTGCAGAATCTTCGTAACGAGTCCGTAGGAGTCCGTTGATATATTGTAGCGGCTCGATATGCCAGCCGTAGGTACTTGGGGCTATTTTTTTACTCGTGGACATTTTTCATCATGTTGAAAAAACGTCCCGACTTACCTGATGCCCCGAGTACCTACAGCTGGCATAACGAGCCGCTACGATATATCCACGGCCTCCTACGGACTTGTTACGAACATTCTGCGAGTTTGAAAACTCGGGAGAATTTGTGAATAATTCAGGAGAATTCATGAATAACTCGGGAAAGTGGGACAGGCCCTTCACATTGAGACAAAGTAGAGCACATTTATCACTGTGCTGTCTGAGAAACAAATTCACAAAAGCCTATTCAGGCCTTAAACATTTTGGTCTGTTTGGGCCAGTTGACCTGAGTGGGAACCAAGTAATTAGTGGCGTGGTTCTTAGCAGTGAATGTCCAATCGTGTTCCAATATTTAATTTATTTGTGTTTAAGTTTGCCTCTGGCATCAGTGTGTCAGTGTATTTAATCTCCTTTGCGATCCAAATGCTTTGAACTGAGAGATTTATTTTCTTGACAGTTTACCTGTGGATAATTGGATTACTGAGTATAATTGGATATAATCTAGGATTGTGCACTTTTATGAATACCTGAAATGTTGCCTGGCCTTTCTTATTTCACTACTTGTATAAATTTGATGTCCCAAACTCTCATGTTAGGGCATGATATATCTTTAAACTAATAAAGACTAAATTGAGCTTCCACAGCCCACTTTAATACAGAAATCCAAATGTTCACTATTCTCTGGATTGCAAAGTTTATTCTCACATCTATTCTGAAAGACTATTTTTCAGACAACATGACCTGTCATCGTCCCTGCATTTACTGTGTAAGACGCCCCCGTCCCCCCGGTTCTTCTTACCAAGCTCTTTGTCCAGCGACAGTATAAAGAGGCTAGCAGTTGATCAAACATGGAGATATCAAGGGCATGGGGATGAGGTGGGAATTTGGGATTAAGATAGGAAATCAGCCACGATTGAGACATAACAGACTGGAAGGGCCAAATTGCCTCCTCTTTCTCTTACTTCTGTTATAAGCAACACCCAGAATGTAATGTTAAAGCGGAATATGAAGTAATTCATACAGCAACTGACCAGGCCATTCAGGCTCATGTCAAGAATAAGAAGGAGGCATGGGGCAGGTATAGGCAGTTAGATTCAAGTGTATCTCTGGAGGAGTTTTGGGAACTGAGGAGCACAATAAAGAAGGAAATCAGGAGGGCAAAAAGGGAGCAGGGGTTAGCTCTTGAAGATAATAGTAAGGATAACCCAAAGAGATTTTATAAGTACTTTAATGCCCCGTCCCACTTAGGAAACCTGAACGGAAACCTCTGGAGACTTTGCGCCCCACCCAAGGTTTCCGTGCTGTTCCCGGAGGTTTTTGTCAGTCTCCCTACCTGCTTCCACTACCTGCAACCTCCGGCAACCACCTGCAACCTCCGGGAACCGCACGGAAACCTTGGGTGGGGCGCAAAGTCTCCAGAGGTTTCCGTTCAGGTTTCCTAAGTGGGACAGGGGCTTTAAGGGAAAAAGGGTAACCAGTGAGAAAAGGCTGTCTCAGGAATCAAAGCGGAGTGAATGGCTGGGCTACTGGAGCCACAGGAGATGGGCAAAGGACTCAATGAGTATTTATTCTCTGTTTTTACTGTGGAGAAAGACGTGAGGACTGGGGAACTTGGGGCAATCAATGGAACTGTCTTGAGGACAGTCAGTATACGGTCTAGGAGGTGCTGAACGACCCAACGCATATGAAGGTAGATAAATCTCACAGGCCTGATCAGATATATCCGAGAACATTGTGGGACATTAGAAAATAATTTGCAGGTGTCCTTGCTGAGATTTGAGATCATTAAGTATGAGTAAGGTGCCAGTAGACTGGAGGGTGGCAAATGTTGTGCCTCTATTTAAGAAGGACTGCAAGAAAAATCATGAGAATTATAGGCCAGTGAGTCTAACATCTGTGGTCGGAAAGTTACTAGAGATTAGTCTGAGGGATAAGATATACATGCATTGAAATAGATAAGGGCTGATTTTGGATAGTCAGTACTGTTTTGTACGTGGGAGATTGTGTCTCAAGAATCTGATTTTAGTTTATTGAAGATGTAACCAAAAGGTTGATGAGGGCAGAGCTGTAGACATTATATATATATAGATTTCAGCAAGGCATTTGACAAGGTTCTGCATGGTAGGCTGCTCTGGAAAATTAGATTGCATGGGATCCAAGGAGAGCTAGCCAACTGGATAGAAAATATGCTTCATTGAAGCTAGCAGAGGGTGATGATGGAAGGCTTTTTTTCAGACTGGAGACCATGTGACGTAGTGTGCCACGGTTCGATGCTGGGCTCATAGCTCTTAGTTATTTATATCAATGATTTGGATGAGAACGTACATGGCATGCTTAGTAAGTTTTCAGATGACACAAAAGTGGGTGGTATTATGAATACCGAAGATGTCTATCAAAGATTACATCTGGATCGGTTGGGCAGGTGGGCTGAGGAATGGCTAATGGCCTTTAATGTAATAAGTGTTGTCTTTTTGAAAATCTAAACAGGACCTACATAATGAATGGCAGAGCTCTGGGGAGTGTTATGGGGCAAAGAGATCTAGGAATGCAGGTGCATAGTACCTTGGAAGCAGTGTCACAGGTAAATAGGGTGGTCAAGAAGACCTTCGGCATATTGGGCTTCATCTGTCGGAGTACTGAGTAGACGTTATAAGGATGTTACAGTTGTAGAAGACATTGGTGAAGCCATAGTTGGAGTATTGTGTTCAGTGTGGTCACCCCGTTATAGAAAAGATATTAAGATGGAAAGGGCGCCAAAAAGATTTACAATGGCCTGAGATATAGGGTGAGGTTGAGCAGACTTGGAACTAGGGGGACTAGTGTAGCTGGGACATGTTGGCCGGTGTGGGCAAGTTGGGTGGAAGGGCCTGTTTCCACACTGATTCACTCTATGACTAGGAGTTTATTCTTTGTAGCACAGGAGGATGAGGGATGATCTTATGGGGGTGTATATGATCATGAGAGGATTAGATCGGGTAAACACAGTCTTTTACCTTGAGTATGAAATCAAGAACCAGAGGATTAAGGTGAGGGGGGAAGATTTAATAGGCACCTGAAGGGCTACTTTTTTTACAAAGGGTTGTGGGTGTATGGAACGAGCTGCCGGAGATGGTAGTTGAGGCAGGTATTATCACATTAAAATAAACATTTGGACAAGGATAGTTGCAAGGCTACGGGCCAAATGCAGGCTGGTGGAACTAGCGTAGATGGGACATGTAGGTTGGCGTGGGCAAATTGGGCCGAAGGGCCGGTTTCCACGCTGTATGACTCTAGATATGTGATCACTGATCAGTGACTTTCCACCTGAACGTTACCTTCTGAATTTGTAGTCGGCAGGGCAGTACTCTGCATATCGCCAACTTGGATGTGTTGTGCACACTAACGTGCTGTTAGTGCCCCCCTAAAACTGTCCAGTGAAGGTGATTTGACTATATTGTTGTCTCGTTTATTCTATTACTATTACATTATTATTCCAGAACATAGACACAAAAACCTGGAGTGACAGAGGGACAGGCAGCATCTCTGGCGAGAAGGAATGGGTGACGTTTCAGGCGGAGACCATTCTTGAACCTATCCTTCGGATGTTCTTGCGTGGCACCTTTATTCGTGGCAGAAGGAGCGATGACCGGGCATCGTCCCACCTCCGCTCGGCGGCGCTTGTTTATCCGGTGATGTGGGGGAGGCCTCGCCCCTCCCCCGTTGCCGTGGTTACTTGCGCTTCCGGTTTCGCTCCGGTGTGGGGACGTCAGCAGGCACGCGGCCGGAAGAGCCTGAGGCTCAGAGCCGGAGCCGGAACGCGACCGCGGGGGGGCGGCGAGCGGCCATGGAGGTAAGTGGGCGACCCAGGGCTTTATCTAACTGCCCTGCCTTCGGCGTAAAGGGGCATTCGGTTGTTTATCACTTTCGTGCCAAAACTGATAAGATCATCAATACTGCGGCAAAACCTGCTGGACTGATCTGCTTACGCATCTGCATTGAATGTGACTTGTACAACCACATGCCACTGATATACTCAGGCTAAATTAGCAAAGGTTTACATTTTAACAGTATTGACTGCACCATTTACGTGCAGGATATTTATGCAGCAGATTTTGGAGGAACTAAACTGTCAGTCATTTGAGATGCAATGAGGCCCAAAATTAAATGTACTGATGCTCTTCGAAGTAGCTCTATCTCGGACAGCAATTTAAATGTGCCATGCAAAGGTTAAAGTTCATTTTCCATCTTATGAACAAAGCATTCATCCACGCCTATAACAAGCTGTTTTTGCTTGCTGACCTGTTTGCATTTACTGAACCATTAGACTGCCTTAAACAAATAAAAGTATAAGGTTGAACTTTTTGGTTGTTGCCTTGACACAAAGCTTGCTGTTTCTAACGTTATAATTAGCCTTTTAGTGGAATTAGGGAACTTGTAGTTACATAATGCCACCCCCAACACACTACTATAAATGTATTAGTAGTTATGACCTGTAGTCAATGCCAGTTTGTTATTGCTTAAGGAAAGAATGTTGTGATGCTGAAAGAACTTCCTGCTGTACTCCAGTAAAATTATGTCCACCTGCTTTTCCAGCTAACCAGTCAAAAAACATCTTACTTATTGTGGTCTATTAATATTGCACTTGTATCAGCTAATTTTATGTAATTGTGTCCTAAATTGGGAATAATAATAATATATTTTATTGTCTTTGCACATCAGTGCAATGAGATTTAGTATGCAGCTTCCAGCCGATGTAAAGAAAAGTAAAATAAATAAATAAGCTGTGTGACGTGACCATCCAAGGGAGACAGTCCAGGGGGGATGGGGGGCACAATATCACAATTGAATCCATGTGATATTTTGGTTCGGAGGTACACAAAATTGCTGGGGAAACTCAGCGGGTGCAGCAGCATCTATGGAGCGAAGGAAATAGGCGACGTTTCGGGCCGAAACCCTTCTTCAGACTGATGGGAGGTGGGGGGGGGGAAAGAAAGAAGGAAAAGGGGAGGAGGAGGGCGGATGGGAGGGTGGGAGGAGACAGCTAGAGGGTTAAGGAAGGGGAGGAGACAGCAAGGGCTAGCCAAATTGGGAGAATTCAATGTTAATGCCATAAGGACGCAAGGTCCCCAGACGGAATATGAGGTGCTGTTCCTCCAATTTCCGCTGTTGCTCACTCTGGCAATGGAGGAGACCCAGGACAGAGAGGTTGGATTGGGAATGGGAGGGGGAGTTGAAGTGCTGAGCCACCGGGAGGTCAGGTAGGTTACTGCGGCTTGCATTATTGGTTCTATTATAAATTAGCCAAGCCATCAATAATGGTAAATACATAATTGAAAACTATTCAGAGTCCCTTTGTTTTGAATCTGAGTAATATATTAAAATAAAATATCAAGTGTATATTAATGGAATCTGATCGAAACACAAGCAGCCAATTCCTTTCCTGTAACTATTAGTTCATTCCGTCTGGAATCAGGGAAAGAAGCAGAGCAAGGTTTATTGGTGTTGTCACATTTGTATTGCAGTCAACACTTTGGGATAGCATGACAAATGGAGGTTAATCTCAAAATGAAGTACTGTGGCTTGGCTTGGCTAATTAGCTTGACTAATTTATAAAAGAACCAATAATAGAACTCAATTGAACCAAAAGATCATGAATATAAATCCCATTTTAGGGCAGCACAATGGTGCAGCTGTTGAGTTGCTGCTTTACAGCGCTTGCAGCGCCAGAGACCCCGGTTCGATCCCGACTACGGGTGCTGTCTGTACAGAGTTTGTATGTTCTCCCCGTGACCGAGAGGGTTTTCGCAGAGATCTGCGATTTCCTCCCACACTCCAAAGACGTACATGTTTGTAGGTTAATTGGCTTGGGTTTGTATACTTGGTATAATAATAATAATAATAAATTTTATTTTTGGGTGCCTTTCAGAAATCTCAAGGACACCTTACAGAGATTAACAGGAATAATAAAACATATAATCAGAATAAAATAAATAATAAAGACATCACAGAAACACAAATTAAAAACAGAATTCAGTCCAAAAACAAAAAATCAAAAACACAATGTGAAGAGAGAGCAGCGGCAGCTGGTATATACTTATACTGGTATAAGTATAAATTGTCCCGAGTGTGTGTAGGCTTGTGTTAGTGTGCGGGGATCGCTGGTTGGTGTGGACTCGGTGGGCTGAAGGGCCTGTTTCTGCGCTGTATCTCTAAACTAAACTAAATCGATGAACAAGGAGCTGGAGTAACTCAGCAGGTCAGGCAGCATTTCTGGAGAACATGTATAGGTGACATTTTGGGGTGGGACCCTTCAGTCTGAAGCAAGATTTGAAAAGATGCAAACTCCACTGTTTCACCTGGAAGGTCTGCTGAGGTCCCTGGATGGAAGTGAAAGAGGAGTTGTAGGGATAGATATTACATCTCCTGTGTTTGTTGGTGAAAATACCTGAGGAGGGTGGTGGGTTGGGTGGGAAGGGATGCAGGATTTGCAGAGGGAGTGGTCTCTATGAAGAAGTGTGGACTCGGGTGGATGCAACTAGTTGTGGATCATGTTGAAGGTTGGAGAAATGCAGTGTTGCTAACTACCTTAGTGTGGAAATAAATGTAATTTGAAAAGAATATTCCTTAGGACAGAGTCCCTGATTACAGAACAGAAGATGAATCATTTTCAAATGGTACTTGTAAAGATAGTGAATGATAAGTACGTACAAGGAACTTGATTTCAAAGGTTCAATTTAAATTGCAGTTATAGTATTTTTCAATTATTCATTACAGGCGAAATAAAATCTGTTGGCAATACTGCGAGTGTTAGTATCATGTTAAAGCGTGCTATCAATGATGCATGTTGTAAAGCTTCTATTTCTTTTGCCCCACAGGAGAATGGCTCAGATAATGTGGCATCGCCAGCAAACTCTGCATCAGGAAAATCTAAGGTTTGATAAATGGAAACAACCTCTGGAATTTCTGAAACATTAACTATGCAATTTCTCAGAGCTTCTTCCTGTACTTCTAAATATTACTTGTATTTGTGAATTGACATTGAAATATGTCATGTTCATACTAATTCATATTCTGTTGTATTTGCAGCTGGACACTCTGTCAAAGGAAGACCTTATAAAATTTGCAAAGAAGCAAATGGTCCTTTTACAGAAGACAAAGTCAAAATGCACTGGTAATATGATTTTACTGCAGATCTTGGAAAAAATTTGTATAATCATGTATTTTTAAATGATCAAAGCATGTATCATTTTCTACCTTGAATAGTGAATACTATCCAATGCTGAGATTGATTGCAGGCAAAAGATATAAATTATTTTATTGTTCATTCAGCTCAAAATAAATTAATTTTGCTGGTCTTACTTGTGCTATTATAACGTTCATGTGATAATATAGATGCATTATGTGATTAGGCAACCTAAATGAAAAACAACGACACTTGCTTCGATCCTGAAAACCTGTCCCTTTTATGTAAATTAATTTTCAGAGAATGACATTTGCATGTTGAATCCTTGAATTTCCATTACTAAAACTGTACTGTCTATCCAACTCCAAACTAACCCTACTTTCCAAATAGCAAGGTAGTTTTTACAATTGAATCCTTTATTTGTCATTGAATCCTTATCAATGTATGCATAACAGAGTGAATGCATGGATATCACTCTTCTGCAAACTGAATTCATTTTATAGGGCAATTATAATATTGCCCCAAAGTACGTCCCAGTAACATAATTACATTTACAGTTAAGGGTGCCTTACCATTTGCCATTTCAATATTTCTGAATAAATACACTGGTCTGTCAGCTCTTCACAGGGCTTTTCATAAAAGTAGGTATAATTCAAATCATAGGTAGACACAAAAAGCTGGAGTAACTCAATGGGTCAGACAGCATCTCTGGAGAAAAGGAATAGGTCTCGATTCCTTTTTAGGGTCGAACGAAAATGTCACCGATTACTTTTCTCCAGAGATGCTGTCTGACCCGCTGCGTTACTTCAGCTTTTTGTGTCTATCTTCGATTTAAACCAGCATCTGCAGCTCCTTTCTACACATAATTCAAATTATTACTATCCTGTACCACCCTTTCCAATTCCCACTCCTCTGTCTCCTACTCCAGTGTTTCAGGTCAGCTCTCACGCCACATGTTTTAGGTTTCTGGATTGGCCATATTCCCCATCCTCCGATGTTTCTTCATCTGGGTATTTTTCGACTCGCACTACTTCCTGTGTTGTTCTGGAGATTTGTTAGTTACCTCGCCCCAACACTCCTCCTCAACTATGCTCTCCAATTGCAAATGATCCTTTAATCTGGAATTTGTTCCTAAACCCACTACCTTTTCTGTCTACCTATTCACCTTCAAGGCCTAGTAAGCTCACATCAATTTGATTATAAATTTGGTGATCCAATCTGTTATCTGCTTTATCTATATTCTTTAAACTATTGATGCTTTGAAGTGCCTTGGCACAATTTTGTACATTGAATGTAATATGTGTAAGTTATTGTTTCTTACTACGTTGTTCTCAGTGTTTCTTTTTAATTTATCAGACTGGATCATAGAACTTACAAATTATTGTACCATTGATAAAAATACATCTATTGATGCTCCTGAACACATCATCAGTGATGTACCTGGGGTCATTGGGTGTTTTTGGTCTTTCAACATCAGACACCCTCACCCAGGCGACCCAGCTGTGGTTCATCAGACCACGACTTGTGTTCAGGTGGCATTTGCTCCTTCCCATGGACCTCCTCTCCTGATCCAGAGCCATCTCGAGGCTCTCTCCGCTGCCTCTGTGGTGTTCTTGATGGCTGTTCTCCATTCCATTGATGCCCAATGCACTCAAGTCTTTGTAGAGCGATTGCTCTGCAAAACCTATGCAGCGAACCTCGATGGGCAGACACCTTGCCTTCCAGCCCTGCTTCTGGCAGTCTATGACCAGCTCTTCGTAGTTGGTCTTCTTCCTCTCGTGTGCCTCCTCCAGACGGCCCTCCCACGGCACTGTCAGTTCCAACAGGATGATGTTTTTGGTCGCCTTTGAGACCAGGAGGATGTCTGGCCTCAGGGTGGTCGTGGCAAAGTGCTGTGGGAACTTTAGCTGTTTCACCAGGTCTACAGAAAGCTGCCAGTCCTGCGCAGTCGCCAAGATTCCTGACGGATTCCTGGCTGCAGTGGTTCTTGGCAGGCTCCACTCCAGCCTTCACAAAGGTGACCATCTGGGTGGTGGGCCATGCTCGTCTGCAGCTGCTGATTGATTCTCATGCTGATGGCTTCTGCAATGGGTTTAAGAACCTGGTCATGATGTCACGTATACCGGCCCTGCCCAAGAGCCTTTGGGCTGCAGTTCAGGATGTGTTCCAACGTCCCCTTGCCTGAGCATTGCGGGCAATCCGGAGATTCCGCTTTGCCCCAGATGAAGAGGTTCGATGGGCTGGGCAGGACATCGTACACTGCCTGGACCAGGAACTTGATACGTTGTGGTTCAGCCTGCCAGAGCTTAGTCCATGTGACTTTTCGGTCCATGACCTGCTCCCACCTTGTCCAGGCCCCCTGCTGCCTCAAGCCAATCGATCTGGTAGACCTCTCCTCCTCCACCGCTGCCCTCACTTCTTCATAACCATCATGATGTTATTAATTCCTTACAATTTCCACTTTTTGTAAACAATTATGTTTTATCTCAAAACTGTATGTTTTGTGTTTATTCCACATGCTTATCTCATTAATATTTACTCGTGGGTTTTTTTTACAATATATTATCGAATCAAGGTCATTCTATTAATTCTTGTTATATCATTTCAGTACTGGAAAATGAAATTGAACAGCTGAAAACAAAATCAGCTATTGAAGACAATGATGCAGTCATCCAGGTAATGTCTAAGAAGCAGATTATTTGTAATGTTAATATTACTTTTTACAAGCTGCTCAAATGCACATCATTGTAACTTGTGTGCATAAACAGAGTTCAATTAAACTTTCTGGGTAATGTCATTTTATAATTTTGTAAACTTAAGGTTCTGTCATAATTTGTAAATTTCATTTTCATAGTGATTATTAATTGACTTCTGACTAAACTAAGTATTAAAAAAGTGATTTTTTTAAAAATCATAAATTTGATGTATTGCTTGTATTGTAATGTTTTGTAATGATGTAAAATTGTAATGCTTTGCTTCTTTGATCAGGAACTTACAACCAGGCTGGACACAGTACTCTTGGAAAAAGCAGAAGCTCAACAAAGTACACTGTCTCTGAGAAAAGAAAATGAAAATTGCAAAGAAGAATTGAAGGTAGTGATTAGCCATTTATTGTGTCCCTGAAAATAACATTTAATGCAAATTTTGTGTGCATTTAAAAATACTGCATTGTATATTCTGTTCATCAGCATTTTGAATAAGAGAGGATGGATTATTTGTTCATTTGTTTTGGCCTCCATATATTAAGCTCCAGTTTTGCTTTTCAACACTACACATTTAGTTTAATCATTAGGCTCTGGGTACTTCAATAGGTCAGTTAATTTAGCTCAATAATGCACTGATATTGGTATAGCTTACGCCGTTTCAACAACTATATATTGCTGAAATTTTCTATCTGCCTTGACATTGTTCAAACAAAAATTGTATAGATGGAGAAAAATATGTATTTGTTTAGTTTTAGAACTTTACACATCAGATTGATTATTTTGTGATCAGCAATGGATATTGTAAGGCTGGTATATGCTAAGATACTCTTGGGCATAATTTTTTTTGAAGAAGGTTTCTTTAACGATGCTATGGGTAATTTCTTCATTTTACCTAAAACGTTTAGTTTAATATTAGCTCTACATCAATACAAGATGAACAGAACATGTGTCCATGATATATGAACAGTGATGACATTATTTTTTATCTTTTCAGGATGCATTGTCAAAAGAAGCAGCTCTCCAGGACGATATTGAACTGTTAAAAAAACAGCATTTAGACAAAATTGAAGCCATATATTGTGATTTAGAAACTACTCGAGCAAAATACAAAGATGAACTGACCAGGTTAGAAATTGAACTTCAGGAGTCAAATCTCAAACACATTAACCACATTGGACAACTTGAGCAACAGCTTGCAGTCTACTCATTGCAGCAGAATGAAACAAAGAGGCTGGAAGAAGAATTAAATGAAGTTAGAAAATCTTCTGATTTTCAACTGAAACGGCAGCTGGAAACAATCACCAAGGAGCAAAAGGAAGAATTGAAGAGGATGCAAGAAGTTCATAAGAACTCTGCCTCTGAGCAGGAAAGTGAAACGAAGAACATTCAGAAAACCCATCAAGAAGAAGTGGCACTATTAACGCAACAGTTTGAATCTGCTGTCATAGCACATGAACAAGAACTTAAGATGTTGGAGCAAGATTTAAAAGAGAAGCATTCAAAGAAAGAGAAACGTTTTGAGAATGAACAGATTGCTAATATTAGCAACTATGAGCTTCAGTTGAATCAACTGAAAGATCAGTTAAGAAAAATGACAGGAGAGCAAGAAAAGGTTCAACGTTTGCAACAAAAGCTTCCAAAAGAATCAACCTCTGACTCCAGTGAGCAAATAAAATATCTTGAGAACTGTGCGAAAAAATTAGAATCGCAACATAGTTTGAGGCAGAGTGAAATTGCATACTTGAAAGATGAAAAAGAGAAAGTAGAAATGGAACTGCAGCACGTGAAAGAGGAGTTGTTTCATGAGAGAGAGGATTGGGAGTTCAAGATAAATGAACTCCAGCTGTCCAAGGAAGAATATATGAGCATGGTTACAAAATTGACAGATGAACTTCATTCTGCCAATCACCGTTGTGAAAAAGCAGTCATGCAGCATACTGCTGAAATACAGATTGTAACAGAACAACATAAAAAACATATTTCGGTCTTAGAGCAAACTTTTTCTTCTGCAGCTGAAAATGAAAAACTTGAATGTCTTCGTAAGGTAAATGACTTGACCAAGCATTGCCAAACATTATTGGAAGAGAAAGAGGAGGCAGAGTGTCACTATGAAAACTTGTGCAAAACCATGGAAATACTACAGACCGAATTAAGAGAATCTGCTTCAAAGATTAGCCATGAGTTTGAGATGATGAAACAGCAGCAATCTGATGAAATTCATGACCTGCAACAGAAGCTCAGAAAAGTTTTTAATGAGAAAGATTCTCTTTTGGAGTCGATCAACCAACTGCAGGCTGAAGTTGCAGAGGCTAAAGAACTAAAGCAAATTGCAAGTAATTTTCAGGAGAAGAATGAAGAGTTGGCATTGTCAATTCAGCTGAAGGAAGCAGTTGCCATTGATTCAAAAGAGCAAGTAGATAATTTAATGAGCGAGAAGGAGGAACTAACAGCAAGAATTGTTATCTCTGAAAAGTCAATAAGTGGATTGGAACAATCTCTCAAACAAGAACAAGGTAACTGTGCAGAACATCAACAACAAATACAAGAACTCAGTAAGGACAATTATGAATTGCAGCAGAGAATGGATGAAATGACACTTTGTTTAAAAGAGGCAGTTTCAGAAAAAGATAATTCCTGTCAAAAATTAAGTGAAGTGGAAACCCGACTGGAGACTATTAAAATTGAGAAGGAGCATTTGGACTCTCAGACAAAAAGCTTAGAGGAACTGTTTACAAAGTTAGAAAAAGAAAAGGAATCTTTGCAAAACGAAATAGCAAGGCTGAGTTTGCAAAATGAAAACATGGGATCAAATGAAGAAAAATGGCACGATCTCAATAATCAACTACAAGCTTTAATTGAAGAAAAGAAGAGCTTAGAAATAGCAGATAAACTTGGAAAACAGCAACTTTTTGATGTCAGATGTGCAATAGTTAATATTGTTGAACAGGAAGCTTATAGTTTTAGAAATGATGGTCATGAGGTGGGTGTAATTGAGGCAATGCAATTACTTGAAGAATATGTGACAAAAATGAAGGATGAAAAGCAATCTGTAGTGCAACTACATGATGAGCGCATACTACATTTGCAAGAAGAATTGCAATTACAGAGAGATGCAAATAGAGATCAACAGGCTGAACTTGATTGTTTAATCGATGACCTCAGGAAAGAGAAAACCCTTTTGCAAAAGCACCTAGATGAAGCATTGTTTGATAAGGAAGGACTGCAGAGAGATCTGTTAGAGATGCAGAACCTAAGTGAAAAAAATAACCATGAGAATGAAGATCTACTGGTTCAGATTCAGAATATTACACAGAAGCTTGAACACTTGGAAACACAAAAGCAAGAACAGAGTGAGAAAACTGAAAAAGAAATGGCACAAGAAGGAGACGATAAATTGAAGCTCCAGTTGAATGAAAAAGAATCTGAGCTATTAAAATGCAGAGAGGAGCTTGAAAAATTGAAGGTATTTAACATGAAAAAATTAAATATATTGAATAAGACTAAGAATAAATAACTGGTGGCGCAGAGTGCAATGTTGAAATTTTATGTTTAAAAAATCATTCTGTTGGCTATGTGGATCCAAGTCTAAGCCAAGCTTCCAGAAATATTATTAGTCACTTAGCTGAAAAAAGTATTAAAGTATTGGTCCTTTGATAACCCAACCTTTCCAAGGTATGGTGATTTAAATTTCAAAGGAAATATTGTTGTAAATAGAAAATCACTTCAGTTTATTATTTTCTTTTGAAGGCTGCTCTTGAAAAGGAGGCGCAGTCGTCTTTCTTACAGTTTGGCTTTCTTCCCAACCAATTGTTCAAGCGCTTTTGATTGCAACATGCGCCTTAATTTAGTTCAACAAAGAAACTGACAAGTTACTAAAGAACCTTTACTAAAGGTTCTTTAGTAACTTGTCAGTTTCTTTGTTGAACTAAATTAAGGCGCATGTTGCAATCAAAAGCGCTTGAACAATTGGTGCATTGAATTTACTTGATATTAGCCAAACTGATTTTGGAATATCTTTTATAAAATTCATTCTAAACTTATTTTTCAACTGTGGAGATTTTGTTGAAGATATTTTTTTACTTTGTTGAATGTCAAAGGAAGGCTTTTAGTTTCCCTTTTTTTTGATCAATCACTACCTAGCTTTTGTGTGACACAATTGCTTTTGCCATTTTTACAGTCCCTGTCAATTTTATCCAGGTCTTGCACCATGTAGATTTGGGCTGCTTCATTTATTGAAGAGTTACGAATGGTATTAAACATTGTGAAATTATCACCAACATTCAATTGTATGATATTATCGTGGATTGAAGATTTTTCATGAAGTCTCTGAAGATGGCACTTCCCGCATTTCCTGCATCTGCAATTATTTTTGTTTTTAACTGCAGATGCAGGAAATGTGAAATAAATGCAGAAAATGCAATTCTTCAGCAGGTCAGGTACTGTCAAAGGGTTTAAGAAGGAACTGCAGATGCTGGAAAATCAAAGGTACACAAAAAAGCTGGAGAAACTCGGCGGGTGCAGCAGCATCTATGGAGCGAAGGAAATAGGCAACGTTTCGGGCCGAAACCCTTCTTCAGACTGTCAAAGGGTTCTTCAGAAAAATACCTGAATACTTATTTTGTCCTTTGTGGAATAGATAATATTTCAGGTATGTACAACTGTGAAATGTTAACTCACTTTCCAGATACTGCCTGACCTGTTGTGTTTCCAGAATTGTCTGTGTTTGTTTGTGCAGTGATCTCTTTGGATTGGGGTGATTTAATATTGAATAACAGTCACATTCATCTTGCCTCTTTGTGTAACTCCACCAGTGCTGTATTTTCCCCCAATTTCCCATTGGCTTCAGTTTTAACAGACCTCCCTGACAATGTACCAATAGGCCAGAGGACATTAGTTCAAATCCCTCTATGCTTGTGGAACTTGGTCAAGTCATTGAAATACATCTAGAATGAGAAAGCTAGTATCGGCATGGTGATTGAGAAATTTGACATTCCAAAGAAGTAAGTCTTTCAGTCTGAAGAAGGGTCCCGACCCAAAAAACGTCACTCGTCCTTCTTTTCCAGAGATTCTATATGTGAGTCCAGATCAACATCGGCAGGGTTGATCAGCAGCTACCTGAATGATCTGGATAGCAATTCAATTCCAGTAAACTGCAATGTTAGCAAGGATCCTGGCTGTAGTACTGAAGAATGGTGCTAATGAAGTAACCATGGCTTTTAAGTTTATAACCGCTTTTGATGCTCAATGTTTGTTTTATGGGATCTTTTTGAATCTCGTAAATTGAGAAATTAGACTTGATTTTATCATTTGTGTCTGTGATATGGTTGTAGTTGTCTCTCTTTATATGGATGAAATCTTGAATATGTTCAAAGTCAAATATTGGTAGCTGATGAGCTACAGTATAAAACCATTTTTGATTTTTCATATCTTAAATTGAATATTGGGCTATGAATTCAATATTTACTTTTGTTTAGGACAACGGGTAGTGTCTAGCTGTTCGATTGAAGACTGTATTTTGTTTTCTGTTTCAGGAAATTTTAGAATGCAATACCCTTCAACTTAAGGTTAACCTTTTGTTTATTGTATTCGATACAGGATTTGATGCTGAAAATCTCCAGTGAAGAGAACACCTTAAAAAACACAATTGTAGAACTGAATGAGAAAGTGGGTATGTTTCCATTTCAGTACTTTTTGTTCTTGGTTAAGTATTGGTCAATGTACCTGAACTCCTCTAAAAGAAAACGTGATGAATGTTAATAATACTCAACACGGTTAGTTTTCATTTATTTAAAATTGGGTCACTCGGGTGATGAACACCGTAGACATCGCAATCTCTTTATAAATCTGTCCAACTCTATTGATAAAAATGAATCAAGTAGTACTTCTAGATGTATTAAATAGTATTGTATTGCATTTCTTTCTCTTTTAAAAGCAAAGTATCTAAAATGACAGATTTGTTGTAGATAGACACAAAGTGCTGGAGTAACTCAGCAGGTCAGGCAGTGTCTCTGGAGAAAATGGATGGGTAACGTTTCAGGTCGGAACCCTTCAGACTGATTTGTTGTAGTTCATTTACATGTAAGTAAGTAAGTTTATTGGCCAAGTATTCACATACAAGGAATTTGCCTTGGTGCTCCTCCCACAAGTAACAACATGACATACAGTGACAGTTACGGATGACTCCGAAAACACTAAACATTAATAATAATAAAACATTAATGATAAAACACCATTGATCAAGCATGTGAATGAACAAAATACCAGATCAAAGGGAGGCTACAGATTTTTGGCTGTTGAGTAGAGCAACTACTCGTGGATAAAAACGTTTTTTATGTCTGGCTGTGGCAGCTTTGACAATCTGGAGTCGCATTCCAGAGGGAAGTGATTCAAAGAGTTTGTGGCCAGGGTCAGAGATGATCTTGCCCGCCCGCTTCCTGGCCCTTGCAGTATGCAGTTCATCAATGAAGGGAAGGTTGCAGCCAATAACCTTCTCTGCTGATCGGACGATTCGCTGCAGCCTCCAGGTGTCGTGCTTGGTGGCTGAGTCAAACCAGACCATGATGGAGAAAGTGAGAACAGACACTACGATGGCTGTGTAGAATTGGACCATCGTTGCCTGTGGCAGATTGTGCTTCCTCAGCTGCCGTAGGAAGTACATCCTCTGTTGTGCCTTTTTGACTGTGGAGTTGATGGTAGCCCCCCATTTAAGGTCCTTGGAGATGATGGTTCCCAGGAACTTAAAAGACTCGACTAATGTGACTGTGGTGTTGTTGATGGTGAGTGGGGTGAGGGGAGGTCTCCTAAAGTCTACAAACAATTCCACTGTCTTTAGAGCATTGAGCTCTAGGTTGTTGCGATGACACCAGGACGCCAACTGTGACACTTCCTGTCTGTAGGCAGATTCCTCCCCATCCTGGATCAGTCCAATCGGTTGTGTCGTCCGCAAACTTGAGAAGCTTGACAGAGGTGCCTGTGGAGGTGCAGTCGTTGGTGTAGAGGAGAGGAGAGAGTACGCAGCCTTGCGATGCTCCTATGCTGAGGGTTTGCGGGTCCGAAATGTGCTTTCCCAGCCTCACATGCTGCTTCCTGTCTGTCAGGAAGCTGGTGATCCACCGACAGAGGGGTTCAGGCACAATGCGATGTGTAAAATAATGTGAATGAAACTTGCTTCTCAAATTTCACACGATTTCAAATTAACTTGAACCTAGATTGTTGATTTGTATAATATTCCACGTTTTTAATTTGAGCATCCTCAAGAAAGCAAGGTGGGGAGGGGGGGGAGGAGATGTGTGGTTGGCTGTGGAGAACTAAAAGATAGCGGTTAGCTTATTTAGAATGTTTTGAATTCAAAACAGTTGGACTTGAAAAAGTAAGCAACGACAAGGAAAATCGAATAAACAAGATTAAAGCTGTGGCGGTGAAAGCTAAAAAAGAACTTGATGCCAGCAAAAAGCAGGTAGGTACCCAGTGATTTTTTTTTCCTCTCCTCTTGAAATTAATGTTGTTTAGGAGTGATTTTTGTATAAAGAAATACTTCCTTTTCGGCTAGGTCCTACTCTTAACAGAAGAAATGGAGATTGTAAAATCTGAGCGAGATAAACTGTCGTTTTCCATCAAGGACGTTATGCAAGGATCTGACAACTACAAGGTATTCTTTCTAACATTGTGGAGGGGAATTGTAAAAGACAAACAATGTATGATGTATGTGCTTTCGCTTGAGAAAGTGGCATATCAAGTGGGTAGTGGACAACCTTGTGTTGTTTTCAGAATATCTTCAGATGAAATGCCATTATACAGGCTTAGGAAAGTATATTAAGAAAGGGGGGGGGGGGTTGACGTCACTCACAGCGTGAGGAAGAAGACAGCGCTCTATGATCTTTGGACAGCGGTGTTTTTTTCAAATGTTTTTGGGCAGCGACGGGCGGGAGCCGAGACGGACCCGAGACCTCTAACACAGGGCCAGACTTGCTTGTTCTTCACTCGCAGAGCGTGCCACAGTCTTCAGCGATGATCTTCGGTGTTCAGTCGACGGGGCGACTTTTGAACAACGGGGGGAAGAAGGAGGGGTGGGAGGTGACTTCAGTCGCAGCGCAAGCAGATGGCACGGCAGGCAGGCAGATCTATTGGCACGTCATCAGCGAAAAAAACAGGCGGTTTGAATTCAAATTTTGATGGGATTTGTGAACATTTTAATTAATTACTCAAGAAATAAAGCAGGAAATTTTCAGGTAAGCCGATTTTTGACTCCAGGGGGTAAATCTCTATCGGAATATGTAAAAGATTTTCCCGTTAGCACGTCGTTTCTTTGAGTAGATGTGATCAACACAAATAAATACACGCGCGCGCGCACACACACACACGCGCACCCACATGCGCACATCCCCACATCCAAGATCAGAGTTTTATAGTTATAAGGAAGGATGAGGATTAAGATTTATAACTGGTGATATAAATAATCACCTGCTCAGATGTTGAATTGAGTATCCGCTCCATGAAAATAATTGACACTCAGAATTTGCTGGGTTTTTCCTCCTAATTTATTTGGTGTCAGTTCTTCATTGGATTGTTCTATAGATGCTAGATAACCTCTTTTATGTGGTCATTAGTTGTGTATTATACATGGAAGCCTCTCTTCCGATTGATCAGGCAGATATTTTCCTCGCAGAACATCAGACATCCACTTTCAATGGAATAGTGGGCAAGGGTTAAAGGGAAAGCATTTAATTTGTTTCCCAATTGAGGGATCCCAAGACATTCCACCACACACATACTAAAAAAACGGCTACACAGATTGCTCTGTTTGTGTGGCTCAGTAACCCGTGGGGGAAAACATTGATTAAGCAGTTTGTCATTTAATCTAAATAAAAACAAAATGTCATAAATGGCCTTCCTATAACTCCTATAATTTATTTAAGATCATGTTTCTTCTGCTCAGAATATTTTGGTGGAATACGAGAAGCAAGCAGAAAAGCTGGATGTGGAAAAAGAACGAGCAAATAATCGTGAAAACCAGGTGGAGGAGCTTACCCAACACCTTCAAGCATGTCTTCAACAGGTAGGGTGCTATCTGTCATCATAGTTAACAGTCCTATTTTTCTGTCTACGATGCAGCAAATCTATAATTCAGTTTATGCTGCAATTAATTAATCTGCTAATTTAAAAATCCTTATCGGGCATTGTTGCACAATTGTTCCCTAAAGTAAAACCGGCCAAACAATAAGCAAACAAAACTACATATGAGAATATGTGAAAACAATAAATTTAATCTTGTTAATAACTAATCAAAAAGGTCCCATTTTATTAATTCCACGACCCCCAGTAAACGAAATCCTTGGCAGATAATTTAATTCCTGTTTGCTCTGTGGACTCGCTGTGTGTCTTGTCTGTCTGTGTACGTGTCTTTCATCGGGCTCTGTACAGTGCAAATTAACCATCGTCGTCCCCCCCCCCAATTATGCAAAATGCCACCTGAGTTAGATAATACATGGCATGTTAAAGCCTTGTGCAAAAAAAGGCAAGAATCGTAATCTTTGAAGGAATACACTGCTTTATTTATTAATGAATCTGTTTCTGACTTTCAACTATTTTCCATTTAGCACAAACAATTGACTTCAGAGAAAGAAAATATATTGGTTCATTTAGGAACTTTGCAGTCAAATGCCAAACAGCTAGAAATACAGATATTGGAATCCGAAAAGGCCAAGATAGCTGTTGAAAAGGAGCTAGAAGCCATAAAAGTTGTCAAGGAGCAGATATCCAAGGTATGGACACTAAGAAAATAACTGGTACAATACCACAAAATATATTTAAAACTCTCAGGCATTTAGCTATATTCAATTTAGGAGGTGACAGAGTGTGGCAGATAGTAGGGCTTGTGCCTCACAGCATCAGAGATCCAAGTTTGATCCTGACCTCTGGTGCTGTCTGTGTGGAGTTAGCACATTTTGCCTGTCTCCACAAGTTTCTTTTGAGTGCTCCAGTTTCCTCCACATCCCAAAGGTGTGCGTGTTTGTAGGTTAATCGGCCTCTGTAAATTACTGCAAATGTGTAGTGAATAAATGAGAAAATTGAATAACATCGAAATTAGTGTGAATGTGTGATCGATAGTCAATGTGGGCTGAAGGGCCTGTTTCCATACTGTATCTAAACTAACAATTTCTTTTCTGAAGCAGATAATTCATATATTAAAAATGTATTTTGCACTGCAGGATAATTGTGCATTGGTAAAAGAAATTGAAGAACTTAAAAAGCAACTTCAAAATGAGAAATACCAACTGCAACAAACAATCCATGAACTGCAACTTGTGAGAAAGGTAGGAATCTCCAACAGACACAACCCCATTGCATTCAAACGCAAAGCACTACAGTTGCCTTAAATCTGAAATAAAACAAGATGCTCCTAGTTGTCTATGACTTAGGCTCTTCACTCCTTCCCCACTCTATAATCTCCAGCCTCGTATCCTGATCCAGCGAATCTCAATGTGAGGTGGATCAGCAACTTTTCTTCTGACATTGCCCCAACTTTAACCCTGTGGACAGAAGCAGGAAGATTTATCTTTAAAAGAGTTGGGGGAAAAAAAATGTTCCCTCTTAAAATTTCCCGATTTTATATATTAGATCATAAGACATAAAACATTAACACTATTTTAAAGCATTTGCTATCTAACCTGCTGCAATGTATCTACAATTTTCTGCATCAGATTTATGGCTATTTTATTTTTAATCAATGGTGGATCAAAATAGTTTTAGGAAAAACAGTAATGATTGAAAGTGGGTCCTTCAGAAATTTACCAGTATAATATTTTGGCATAGATAAATGAATGGGATTGCTGGAATATCATAGTACTTTTTACTGATTTTAAACTATTATATATCCATGAAAATGACGTTCAAGTTAGATTTAGTGTATAATATTTTGAAAGAAAAAAAAACTTGAATTTGTGTAAAGCGCTTGACATTAGAAAATCAATTCACTCTTCATAGAAATGCACCGACTACTGTGTAGATAAACAGGGCACCTTGGACACAATAAGGTACACACAGTAAATTAGACTGATAACCAGTTACTGTCCATTTTGATGGTCTTGGTTAAAGATTGTACATCAATTAGGACAACAGGATAATTATTTATACCTAATTGGGCCTTGATTTGATAACATAAGTAATATACTATTTTATATAGTACTGAAATAGCCATGTAGGCTCTGCTCCCATCTATTAAAAGGACTCTATTTCACACAAATGAAATAAATCCAGTGAGTACAGTGTAAATTACTGTTTGTACCAACTGTTGCTAGGATGCTCAGAAAAGCACATTAATGGACATGGAGATTGCAGAATATCAGCGGTTGGAAAAAGAACTGAACCAGAAAATTACTGAACGAGACCACAGGATTGGTGAAGTGGTAGAAGAAACTGCATCCTTCAGACAGAAACTGGAAAACATGGAAGTTGAAATAAGTAAGTTAAACAGTTTCGTTCAATAGAATGTTTAAAATTATATGTCTTATTTGAAGTATATGGTTTTGAACTATTCCAAGCACGGTTTCCGTGAAATGAATCAAACCACTTTGGTGAAAGGATGCAACTAACTCAGCAGGTAATGAATAGGTGATTAGTGTTTTGACATTTCAGGTTTCATTTTCACCAGAGATGCTGCCTGACCTGCTGAGTTACTCCAGCACTTTGTGTATTAACCAGCAGCTGCAGCTTTTTATTTCTACACTTTGGTAAAAGCATTTCCTTCTTGACAGTGATTTCACTGAAATTGTAAAGACAAGGAACATCATATCAGGGGTGAGATTGGACAGTGCAACGTGGGTGAATTAAACAAATAAGACACAGGCATGGAATGTAAATGGGCATGTTCATAAAATAACTAATTTTGCCACCACTATTTTAATAGCAGTGAAATAAATTGTTATCTTTTTCATTTTTGGCATCAGGACTTTGAATAATATTTCCACTGGACTTTTCTTCGGCCCTAATCTATATGATATGAACTAAGATTTTTAGAAAATGTATTCATGTACTCACTATATTCCAATATGTGTTTACCTAAAAAGGCTCATAATTGCTGTGCCATTTTTTAATTAAATTCTATATCAGTTGTTCAAACAGATGGGATGATGTCTCCTGAAAAATAATGATAATTTTTTTGTTTGCAGAAAGTCTTCAGAAAACATTGGAGGAAAACATAGAAAAAAACACCAAGATTAAACAAATGCTAGTGAAAACCAAGAAAGAACTTAGTGATTCAAAAAGAGTTGTGAGTAACAAACAATATCTCTCATATGTCCCTAATCATTCGGAAAATATTTATATTCAATATATTTTTATCCTTGATTAAACACAGTCAAGTTTTAGGATATGACTTCTGTACCTTGAGTTTTGATTGAGACTGGATGGTTGCTGCGATTTTGAATGACATAATTCTGAAGGGAATATCTTGCATCTCTGGTAATTTTCTTGTTTATTTATGGGTACTTGAGAACGGGGACTATGAGGAAGCAGGAGAGCCTTGCACAGCAAATAAAAAGATTCCCAACGAAGGGTCTGAAAGATCTACAGATAAAACAGTAAAAAGATCCAGAAAAAGATCAAAGAAATGTAACAAATATTCTATAGTACTAATTTCGGCAGTTTACAAGGGGGCCTACATTCAATTATTTTACAGGTGTGAATGTAGAATTTAATTACACGGTTAATACTCAAAATTAACTGGAAATGATATCCTGAATTTGACTTGTTGATGTTAGAAGAAAAGTATATAATTGTCGTGGTATTATGTTTTTAGGAAGCTGAGCAATTAGTTCTTCAAGCATCTATTAAGGGAGAGCTGGAATTATACCAACAGCAGGTGGAAAATTACAAGGTACTTTTTAAATGTATTTTTCAATTGAGTTCATGCAAGTGGCTATCAAGTATAGTTACTAATTTGACAACAGCTAACAAAGAGAAAGAGTTAACGTTTTAAGTTATTCTGACAAAGGACTTGCAAGCTAAAATTCTAGAGATATAGTCTTAACTGCTGATTGTTTCCAGCATTTTATGCTTTGTGTCATATTTCCAGTATCTGCAGTTTTTTAGATTTCCATTTACCAACTGCTTCATAATAGGAAGGTCATCCAAACCTCTTGTGGCTGTTCTCCCTCGCATCAACTCCCATAACTACTGTGCTCACTAACCAACCATTATAGCTTGTTTAGCAATTTTAAAATGCCTTTCTAATTCCTCCCGTGACCTTACTGATCTCTATCTGGAACTTCCTCAAACTTGGCTGCACTCCAAGATACTAACACTCCTCCAGTTCTGGCCTCCTACATTGTCCTGATGTTAATCACTGCACTTCTGGCACCCATATCTTCAGTTGCTGAGATTCTACATCCTGGCATTCTTGCACAAACTCTTGAGTATTTCAGATACTACTTAAAATCTATACATTGTTGACAAAGTTTTTGGTCACCTTTAACATAGATTACTATGAAACTGTTTGTTCACGGTCCTGTGAGTTGCTGTGGGATATTTTACTTTGCTAAAAGTTATACATAAATATATTGTTTTTTGTTGACTTGATGTAGCTTTCAAATGTGTTTTAGTTCAGAATGAAATGTTCTACAAAGGGCAAGGTTGCTTGATTTATTTGTGCAGAACAGTGATGGAAGTCTGACTTGCCTTGTTTCAATGTTTTTCTATATATGTATATGTGTGTATATATATGTATATATGTGTATGTATATGTATAGGTATATGTGTGTGTGTGTATATATATGTGTGTGTGTATATGTATATGTATATATATATGTATGTATGTATATATATATATATGTGTGTGTGTGTATATATATATATATATATATATATATATATATAAACATATATATATATATATATATATATATATATATATACCCTGCAACATAGAATTTTCTAATTTTAACACACCCCCTCCCTGCCCCCTTCCTCCACCGTAGTAATTTTACCAGTTCCACATGGAAATTATTGTATCTCTTGAAATCACACCTTCTCTAGCCAACAATGGGCCGACCAGGCATCACCCTGCCTGAGGTTACAGTTCCCTCCATAATGTTTGGGCCAAAGACCCATCATTTATTTATTTATTTGCCTCTACTCCACAATTTGAGATTTGTTATAGAAAATATCACACGTGGTTGAAGAGCACATTGTCAGATTTTATTGAAGGGTATTTTTTTATACATTTTAGTTTCACCATGAAGAAATTACAGCTGTGTTTATACATAGTCCCCCCATTTCAGGGCACCATAATGTTTGGGACACATGGCTTCAGAGGCGTTTGTAATTGCTCAGGTGTGTTTAATTGCCACCTTCATGCAGGTATAAGAGAGCTCTCAGCACCTTGTCTTTCCTCCAGTCTTTCCATCACATTTGGAAACTTTTATTGCTGCTTATCAACATGAGGACCAAAGTTGTGCCAATGAAAGTCAAATAAGCCATTATGGGACTGAGAAACAAGAATAATACTGTTAGAGACATCAGCCAAACCTTAGGCTTACCAAAATCAACTGTTTGGGATATCATTAAGAAGAAAGAGAGTACTGGTGAGCTTATTAATCGCAAAGGGGCTGGCAGGCCAAGGAAGACCACCAAGCTGATGACAGAAGTATTCTCTCTATAATAAAGAAAAATCCCCAAACACCTGTCCGACAGATCAGAAAGACTCTTCAAGAGTCAGGTGTGGATTTGTCAATGACCACTGTCCATTGGTTAGCGGCAAAAATAGATGGCCAGGTTTCCGTTTGCGAAGAAGTACTTATAAGAGCAACCACAGTTCTGGAAAAAAAGTCTTGTGGAAGATTAACATATCAGAGTGATGGAAGAGCAAAGTATGGAGGAGAGAAGGAACTACCCAAGATCAAAAGCATACCACCTCATCCGTGAAACACGGTGGTGGGGTGTTATGGCATGGGCATGTATGGCTGCTGAAGGTACTGGCTCACTTATTTTCATTGATGATATAACTGCTAATGGTAGTAGCATAATGAATTCTGAAGTCAGGGATCTCACTTAACTTTTTTTCCCTGTTGCCAACCGGGGAACATAGGCAGCTGTTTAGGTTGCCAAATGACAGTTTAGATGGTCAATTTAAGACGGCTTGCATGACGTGTGCGATAATGTGCTCGAACGAAATGCGTAGTTACCAGTTGGAATTAATGCTCAATGAAGCATTCACATATTATTTCTGCTTCAAATAAAGTCACAAACTAAACATATTAACCAATCAAGACATGATATATACCACAATGACATGCAGCAAAATTATAATACAGTATCTCAACTCTTTTTACACATTGCAATTAAAGAAATGTCTATTATTTCTTTCCACTTCCCAACAAAAATGTGGTTGGATTATTCAGCGTATGATCAACCAGTGTCAATAAATCCTGGACCATGGTAACATATATGCTTAACCATGCACACTACAAATTGATGCAAGCATGTTCTCTGTGAAGGGCCGAAAATTATCATGACATGGCCATAGCATGGGTCGTTATTGCTATTGGTACAGAAACACTCTCGCTTCCCACAACAAATATACAGGTTGCAAGGAAATTTCTAAAGGCATTTTATGATAATAGCTGTTAAAACCGACTATACCAATCTGACAGGTTAAACATTACACTAACTAACAAGAGATGGCAAAAGGACATAACTGCAGCAAATGGTCTTTTGGTAATATGTTTAAAGGTGTCAAAACGCCACATTACCGGACATTCAGATTAAATGTATGTGTGGTGAACAGCAATGAAGATACCCAGTTTGTATGCAACAGTTTTTTTTTAAATTATTGATAAATGCTGTTCCCATCATTCCCACTTCAGAATTAACATTAAAATTTCAACTGAAATATCTCCTGACCAAATTTGTGATGTATATGACCGACTGTAGAAGTAAAACCTGGATAAATCCAATGTATAGTTGTGAATGTTGCTCATTAAATAACTGTACTGATACTCCATATTAAGAGCATTGTTTTGCCGTTAAAATGAATTCTGTAATAACGTGTCAACGGTAGCAGTGACAATCGAACACTGCGGTTTTAATGTTTCACGTGTTCACAATTTAATGAATCCATCTTTATGGATTAAAACAAATAATAACATTGGGATTTAAAACACATTTGATTGCATTCCGTTATCAAACATAGTCAATTTTCGCTCTGAAGACATTTCCAGCAGGAGAATCAATGCGAAGTGGATAGGGAGATCAGTGCAGGATGAATAGATGGGATGGGGGTGGGGAGGGGGGGGGAGCACAGAGGATGTCAGTGAAGACTGAATAGAGGCGGGAATGGGGATCAGTGGAGAGGAGGGGTCCCAGGATAGGGGGTGCGTATGAGAGAGAAAGGTGGGGAGGAAGGAAGGTCAGCGCTCATCGGACAGGGACGCTAAAGGGGGAAGCAGTTGGGATCTCCTCACCACCGCCTCCCTTCCTCAGCCAGCCAACAGAAGGTGCGGGACCGAGCAGTGCAGCTGCTTCAGACGGCGGAAGGGGGCCTCCCCCTTCCTCCCGGCAGTGTGGGAGGGCTTGTTTTGAAAGCGGTGTCGCCGTTAGCGGATTGGCAAGCAGCTGCCGCTATTGGGGCGGGCGGGGTGCTGGAGGAGGAGGAGGAGGAGTCAATGCCGTGCGGGGCCCGTCATTCGCTCCGACCCTTCGTCACCCCACACCCCGTATCTTTGCTCCGCACTATGTCGTCGTCTCCAGTTTTTTGTGTCTATCTTCGTAATAAACCAATATGTGCAGTGCCAAGCCGGGCAAAATGACTCGCATTTAGTTTGCCCGGCGGCACTTTGGGTGGTCATTGGCACCCGGGCAACCGCTAATTTCGAGTCCTGGAAGTGTATAGACACATCCTATCTGCTCAAGTTCAAACAAATGCCTCAAAATTCATTGACCGGCAGTTCATTCTAAAGCAAGGCAATAATCAATGACTACTTTAATTTGCATGACATTGCTGTGTCCCAAACATTATGGTGCCATGGGGGGGGGGGGGGGCTATGTATAAACACTGCTCTCATTTCTACATGGTGAAACCAAAATGTATAAAAATGGCTGTTATTAAAATCTGACAATGTGCACTTTAACCACCTGTGATTTTTTTTTTAATTACAAATCTCAAATTGTGGAGTACAGAGGCAAATAAATAAATGATGGGTCTTTGGCCCAAACATTATGGAGGGCACAGTATTTGTGGCTGGTCCTGATTGGTCCTGGTCTTTTCTCATCTCTAGCTCTTCACCTCTCCTACCTCCTGCTTTCAGTCTGTAGAAGAATCCCGACCCAAATCATCAACCATCCTTTTTCTCCAGAGATGATGTCTGACCTGCTGAGTTACTTTGTGTCTATCATTTGGCATAAACCAGCATCTGCAGTTGGAATCAGACAGCATGGAAACGGGTCCTTCGGCCCAACTTGCCCACTGAGTTCTTTGTTTCTACAGTATAGATTGTAGTATATTACAAAAGAGGTTTGCAGAAAATCAATAAACCTATTACGTTGCAGATTCAAGGAGCAGAGTTAACTGCTGAAAACCATAACATTCATGAACAGTTGCGACAGACAAATGAACAAAACCATCGTACTTTAAGTGCACTTACACAGAAGATGGCAGCTCTGCAGGAAGAGAGTAATAATGCTAAGGTACAGTCTTGAATGTGTCTGAAATATAATCTGGTATAAAATTGTAGAAAACGAAGAATCCGGTGAAAGGGTCCCTTTTGCAGTGAAATAATGTGGATAATGATTACACAAATCATTGCAACCCAATGACATGTCATTGCAACACAATGACATGTCATCATGACAACACAAATCATTGCTAGGACTTGTGTTCATATATTATACTAAGTATTACTAAATCAAAAACACAATTTCTAAGTTTGCAAAGGATACCAAATTAAGGTCATATTGTTAATATTTGGGAGAACTGCAGCATTCTACAAAAGAAATTTGCTGAATGAATAGATTATTAGCAAAAGTAGAAAATACATTTTTGAAGTGAGGATAGAGGGACGATTTGTTACATGATAGGTACAAGTCTAGGTATGGTACTTAGTGATTTTTTAAAAAATTTTACTTTGTAGGCTGAGCAAGCTGCAACTACTGTAGATTTTGAGAATTACAAAGTTCGAGTTCACAATGTCTTAAAGCAACAGAAGAACCGAACCGCTGCCCAGAATGAAAATGAATTAACTCAACAAGAAAAGTGAGTTATGGAAGGCAAAATAATTTTGTCCATTCATTATCCCCCTTTATAAATTAATTCTGTTATTTACTGATGATTTTTGCACTGCTTCTTTCATGTGTGTAAATACACATTTTGATTTTGGAACTAACCCATGGTGCAGCTGAGCTCTTTTATGCTACTTTCTGTACCATTTTGATTTTTTAGATTCAAAAGAAATTTATGAATTGTGAAGGATGTACACAAAATTTGAGTTTCAGGGAATGTGTAGCTTGGTTTCATGCAAAAAGTAGAAGATGGGTAGAGATAGTATCATGATAAAGGAAGGTTGAAAGGAATAAATCCAAAAGCTTTCTCCCAACTACCCCCCTCCCCCACATCCAGTTTTTTTCACTCCTGGGCTGAAGGGCCGGTTTCCACAGTATCACATCTCCCAAATCAGTCCCATTTTTTTCTCTTTCACTTTGTACCCATATCCCTCCATCCATCTTTACATTTCACTCCTGCTCTTTCCTTATCTGACACTCTCTCCTTTCACCGCTAGCCTTTGTCATTTACTTCACCCATCTGCTGATCACACCTAATCTATATCCACCTACCACTTGCCAAGCTTGTCCACCTTTGCCTCTCGTTGTAAACTTTCTTCTCCTACTCCATCAATCTAAAGAAGGTCCTGACCCAAAATGTCGTCTGTCTATTTCCCTCCACAGATGCAACCTGACATGCTGAGTACCTCCAGTGTTTTGTGTTTTGCTGAAGATTCCAGCATTTTCAGGCGCTTGTCTACATTTTGTCATTTTAGACTGGAGAAAGCTTTTTTTCTCACTCCCTGATCTGTCAGTATGTTCTCACTATAAACACTAAAGAGAAGGGTGGTACGATGGCACAGTGGTAGAGTTGCTGCCTTATAGCGCCAGAGACCCAAGTTCGATCCTGACTATTGGTGTTGTCTGTACAGTTTGTACGTTCCTCCAGTGACCGCATCTTTTTCCAAACGGCCTGTTTCTACGCCCTGTTTCTAAACTAAACTAAGAAAATGGGAACATAATTCCATCCCTTCAATGGGCCAGATCATGTTCCGTATAGCTTCAAGGACCATACAGAGATCGGACTGAATAAATGTTTTTTTTTGTTGCAGAGAACATCTCCAAAAGGTGATCGACCAGTTGAAGGCCAAATTACAGGAAACTCAGTGCAATCTACAAGTCAGTGTGGGTGAGCAGCAGACTCTGCAAGTTGAGCACGACAGACTACTGGAACGACATAACAAGATACTGCAGGAAACTGTGACCAGGGAAGCTGAGATTCGAGAAAAGTATAACAATCATTATTTATGATTCTTTTAAACTTGGAGTATTTGCTGGAACATTGGCATTTGCTGTAACATTAATGAATTGGCAGAGGCTAATAAGTTTCACATTGGAGAGAATTAACCAGGTTGGCCTAAACCACACACAACTGGGTGGGTCATATCTTTCCACCGCAGATAGTCTTTGTATTAGGATAATGAAGAATTGGGCATTGTTTAGAGGAAACTCCTGGTGTTCCTATACTATTTAATTATGCTTCAAAGCTTCCTTTACCTTCCCTCAGCTGTCTGATTTCCTGAGGCATTGCAACCCCGACTACCATAGTAAATGCTGTGAAGCTGGCTAAGGCTGAGACATCCACCTGCATTAATTAACATATTAAAAATGCCATCTTGCTTGTGTAATGTCATATCCAATTTTTAGCAACCTTAACATGCCCTTCATTCATTGTTACCCCCAGCTACGTCCAAATGTATAATTCTTGGATTTTTTTCGACCTTGTAATCAAAGGATTTTACATCCTGTGCTAGTATTTTAAGAAGATCACTTCTTTGACCAAATATTAATTGGTTTTCTGGAGCATCAAAAGGAAACTTTAAACATTAAATATTTGCTGTGTTCATAAATTGTATTCCTGCAACTGAAATAAACATTTCTCTGCTCATTTTTTTAAGCACTGAAGTGCAGTGGTACAAAATCATGTCATTTTTCTTTTTAAAGAGAAATAGCTGTGCTCATTAACAAGTTAAATTGAGACATGTGCAATTTTGATATAAACAAATTATAGATAACATATTGAAATTTATGTTTCGCAAAATGACTGCTAAATGCTCCTTGGCGTAAAATTAAGTTTTACTTTTCTCTTCGTTGTGCATAGCATAAGTAGATGAACAAGTTATGTTACATAAGAATCACCTTTTTATCTGTTTGCATTTTATTTGAAATTCGATAACTTAGTTGACAATTCGTCTTTCCAAAGGTGAAATGTAGCATAATTTTACATTCGCAATGTTCCATTATATTCAGTGACACCAAGCAATTTAAAATGCAAGTAATCAGATAATCAACAAATACACATGATGAGAATTATAATTAGACTGGAAGTTAAATGACTAACACGCTTAGCAGTTTAACATAGAACATAGAAAATAGGTGCAGGAGGAGGCCATTCGGCCCTTCGAGCCAGCACCGCCATTCATTGTGATCACGGCTGATCGTCCCCAATCAATAACCTGTGCCTGCCTTCTCCCCATATCCCTCGATTCCACTAGCCCCTAGAGCTCTATCTAACTCTCTCTTAAATCCATCCAGTAATTTGGCCTCCACTGCCCTCTGTGGCAGGGAATTCCACAAATTCACAACACTCTGGGTGAAAAAGTTTTTTCTCACCTCAGTCTTAAATGGCTTCCGCTTTATTCTAAAACTGTGGCCCCTGGTTCTGGACTCGCCCAACATTGGGAACATTTTTCCTGCATCTAGCTTGTCCAGTCCTTTTATAATTTTATATGTTTCTATAAGATCCCCCTCATCCTTCTAAACTCCAGTGAATACAAGCTTAGTCTTTTCAATCTTTCCTCATATGACAGTCCCGCCATCCAAGGGATCAATCTCGTGAACCTAAGCTGCACTGCCTCAATCACAAGGATGTCCTTCCTCAAATTAGGAGACCAAAACTGTACACAATACTCCAGATGTGGTCTAACCAGAGGTTGCCTACTCAAGCGCTTATGAATTGCATTAATTAATCCCATATAATCATGTACTCTTCTATATATCGGTGAAATATTATCATTTGGTCACAGTGAATTTTAGTGTAAAGTAGCAAAATTGTGTTGAAATATGTTTGAATACTGAAGTCTCTCAAAAGCATGGAAATGTACTAATTGGCAGCATTTTTATAATCTGATTGATAATATGTATGAATGGCCCATTAATGAAGCAAAAATCCTGCACATTTGTATATCTTCATGCCTCTTTATTAAGTTTTGGCATGATATTTGTTACCAATCTTCTGCCTTGCCATGATTCAATATTTACCATTCATTATTTTAACGGTGCACTAGATTTTATTTATAATGAAGGAGCTCAATAATATAATAAAATAACATGTATAACAATAAATTCAAAATTTGCATCACAGTCCATAAATTCTTCAATTGATATTTAAACAAGGATGTGTTTGAGGGAACATGCTATTCTTAAGTGTCCCAAACATCAGTTCAGTGAGTCTTGATCTATGCATTTGTATTATAATTTACAGACTTTGCTGTGCCCAGTCAGAAAGTACAATGTTGAAATCGGAGCATGCTCAGACTGTGAGTCAGTTGACTATCCAGAATGAAGCAGCACAAAAGAGCTATCGCGAGCAAGTCCAGCTTCTTCAAGAAAATCACAGAAAGACAGTTGAAATATTACAGGAACAATTGTCTACAATGGAGCAACAAATGTTCCAGCATCAAACTGAAAATACTTTACCACGTGAGTATCAATACATGTCTGTCTGCTTTCTGCTCATTTGTTATGGTAGATAAATTCAGAAAGTACACCGTGTTGACATAAAGGGAGAAAAAAGTCATAGCTTATATTTAGAAACATAGAAAATAGGTGCAGGAGGAGGCCATTTGGCCCTTCGAGCCAGCACCGCCATTCACTGTGATCATGGCTGATCGTCCCCTATCAATAACCCGTGCCTGCCTTCTCCCCATAATCCCTTGACTCCATTAGCCCTAGAGCTCTAACTAACTCTCTCTTAAATCCATCCAGTGACTTGGCCTCCACTGCCCTCTGTGGCAGAGAATTCCATAAATTCACAACTCTCTGGGTGAAAAAGTTTTTTCTCACCTCAGTCTTAAATGACCTCCCCTTTATTCTAAGACTGTGGCCCCTGGTTCTGGACTTGCCCCACATTGGGAACATTTTTCCTGCATCTAGCTTTTATAATTTTATATGTTTCTATAAGATCCCCCCCTCATCCTTCTAAACTCCAGTGAATACAAGCCTAGTCTTTTCAATCTTTCCTCATATGACAGTCATGCCATCCCAGGGATCAATCTCGTGAACCTGCACTGCCTCAATCACAAGGATGTCCTTCCTCAAATTAGGAGACCTAAACTGTACATGATACGCAAGATGTGGTCTCACCAGAGCCCTATACAACTGCAGAAGAGCCTCTTTACTCCTATACTGAAATCCTCTTGTTATGAAGGCCAACATTCCATTAGCTTTCTTCACTGCCTGCTGTACCTGTAAGCCAACTTTCAGTGACTGGTGTACAAGGAAGCCCAGGTCTCGCTGCACCTCTCCCTTACCTAAGCTAACCCCATTGAGATAATAATCTGCCCCCTTGTTTTTGCCGTCAAAGTGGATAACCTCACATTTATCTATATTATACTGCATCTGCCACGCATCTGCCCACTCACTCAACCTGTCCAGGTCACCCTGCAACCTCCTAACATCCTCTTCACAGTTCACACTGCCACCCAGCTTTGTGTCATCTGCAAACCTGCAAGCATGATTTCCCTTTCATAAATCCATGTTGACTTGGACTAAGCCTTTTACTGCTATCCAAATGCCCCATTATTACCTCTTTAATAATTGATTCCAGCATCTTTCCCACCACCGAAGTCAGGCTAACTGGTCTGTAATTCCCTGTCTTCTCTCTCGCTCCTTTCTTGAAAAGTGGGATAACATTAGCTATCCTCCAATCCACAGGAACTGATCCTGAATCTATTGAACATTGGAAAATGATCACCAATGCGTCCACTATTTCTAGAGCCACCCCCCTGAGGACCCTGGGATGCAGACCATCAGGTCCAGAGGATTTATCATCCTTCAGTCCCATTAGCCTGCCCAATACTATTTCTCGCCAAATGAAAATTTCTTTCAGTTCCTTTACCCCCTTAGATCCTCTGTCCTCCAGTACATCTGGGAGATTGTTTGTGTCTTCCTTAATGAAGACAGATCTGAAGTACCTATTCAACTCTTCTGCCATTTCCTTGTTGCCCATAATAATTTCACCCGTGTCTGCCTTCAAGGAACCCACATTTGACTTTGCTACTCTTTTTCCCTTAACATATCAAAAAAAGCTTTTATATTCCTGGCCAGCTTCCCTTCGTACTTCATCTTTTCAGCCCGTATTGCCCGTTTTGTTTCCTTCTGTTGTCCTATGAAAGTTTCCCAATCCTCTTGCTTCCGGCTACTCTTTGCTGTGTTATACATCTTTTCTTTTAGTTTTATTCTATCCCTAACTTCTCTTGTCAGCCACGGTTGCCTCCTACTCCCCTTAGAATCTTTCTTCCTTTTTGGAATGAAATGATCCTGCGTCTTCCGGATTATGCCCAGAAATTCCTGCCATTGCTGTTCCACCGTCATTCCTGCTAGGATCCCTTTCCAGTCTACCTTGGCCAGCTCCCCTCTCATGCCTTCATAGTCCCCTTTGTTCAACTGCATCACTGACACTTCCGATTTAACCTTCTCCTTCTCAAATTGTAGATTAAAACTAATCATAGTATGAACACTACCTCCAAGAGGTTCCTTTACCTCTTATCATATCTGGTTCATTTATTGTTCATTTTGATTTTTATTGGCTAATTTGTTGATTTTTATTTTTAATACAGAAAATTGTTTAAATTGGGTTGTTGTGATTTATTTTTCTTTAAAATAGTTAATTTATAAATGGGGCTCTAAATATTTTAATTATTAGAATTGATTTATTGACAGGTGTTCTGAGATATGTAAAACTTAGCATGCCATCCAGGCATGAAGAAGGGTCTCAACCCGAAACGTCGCCTATTCCTTCTCTCCATAGATGCTGCTTCACCGGCTGAGTTTCTCCAGCATTTTTGTCTACATGCCATCCAGGCAAATGTATATCATACAAAAGCACATCAGAATAATGCAAAAGAGAAAGAAAAACAACTCAGAATGTGTGGATTTAGAACTACAGAGAAAGGGAAGATACGAAAAAGTGCAAGGAGGTGGATTGGGACACAGGAATGTATCTGTGGCACATGAGAGGTCCATTCAAAAGTCTGATAACAGCTGGAAAGAAGTTATTCTCGAAACTGGTGAAATGTGCTTTCAGTAACCCATGCCCAACAGGAGAGGGGAGAAGAGAGAATAACTGGCATGCGAGTGGTTATGTTGGCTGCTTTCCCGAGGCAGTGGGAAATGTAGGTAGAGTCAGAGAGAGGCTGGTTTGGATAATGGACTGGTGTGCTTTTTTTAAGACGTAGCATCAATGTGGTTGGACCAGATGAAATTGTCAGTCATTTATACCTCGGAAGTTGATGCTCTTGATCATCTGCTCCTTGGCACCATTGATACAGATAGGGGTGTGTACTCTTCCTCCACTCTTGAAGTTGACGCCTAGCTCCTTCATTTTGCTGATGTTGCAGGAGTGTTTGTTGGCTTGACACCATGCTGCGCAGCTTTGTATCTCCTTCCTGAACAATCTCGTGATTGAAATTCAGCCCACCACGGTGATATCATCTGCAAATTTGTAACTGAAGTTGGTGCAAAATTTGCCTCCACAGTCATGACTAGGAAATATAATAATGAGCTGAATATGTGGCCCTATGGGATACCAATGTTTAGAATTTTCGTGGAGGAGGGGTTGTTGCTTACCTTTGTTGGTTGCCGTCGATGAGTAAGGAGGTAAAGGATCCAGTTGCAGAGGAGGGTGCCTAGTCGTAGGTCAAGGCATTTGGAAATGTTTTTGGTTAGAAATCTGGTGTTGAATGCAGAATTATAGTCAATAAATGGGAATCTGATATTGGAATCCTTGTTAAACAGATGTTGCAGGGATAAGCGTAGGGATAGAAAGATGGCATACGTTTTGGACCTGTTATGTCAGTAGGTAAACTGCAGTAGATCAAGACTATCAGGGAGGTTGTGCTGTTGTAGGTGACGACCAGACCCTTGAAGCGCTTCATGTTGGTGGATGTCAGAGCCACTGGGTGGTAGTAATTGACGCACATTACCTTGTTTTTCTTTGCCACTGGCATGACAGTGATCTTCTTGAAGCTGTTGGGGATCTAGATAGGAGCAAGGAGAGGTTAAAGATGGCCACAGGTTTGACTTTGAATAATTAATTATTATTCATCTAAATGCTTTTCTGAATTACATTTAGTAATAAGGTCATTAAATGTGCTATCTACCAAAATTCCCTAGTTTTACCTGCTTATAATTGGTAATTTGGCTCCAGACTTCATTGCAACTTGGTTTAAGCATAGACACACAGGAGCTATATTCCAGAGGTGAGATTAAAATGATTGTGCTTAACAACAAAGCGGTATTTGACGATGTGTGGTATCAAGGAGTTGTAATGAAATTGAAATCTTTGAGCATCAAAGGAAAAACTCTGCAGTGGTAGGCAACATTACCAGCAGAAAATAATGTTGAATAAAGAAAGAACGACAGATGGTGGTTAATACACAAAAGGACACAAAGTGTTGGAGTAAATCAACTGTTCAGGCACATCCTGGAAAACATGGATAGGTGACGTTTCTGGTTGAGATCCTTCTTCATACAGATTCTGTGGTTGTTGGAGGCTGATCATTTTGGCTCCAGGACATTGCT
This sequence comes from Amblyraja radiata, assembly GCF_010909765.2. NCBI lineage: Eukaryota > Metazoa > Chordata > Chondrichthyes > Rajiformes > Rajidae > Amblyraja > Amblyraja radiata. The sequence continues at coordinate 43,258,410 of NC_045961.1, forward strand.
GGAGGAGATCCTCCTGGCTGTACCTGAGTGAGGTAAAGGGGAAAGGAGATGGGGAAAGAGATTGAGGGGAGACACCACATCAATCTCTTCTCACTTCATTAAAACTAAATCCTTTGTCCTTTTTGTCTCAGCTACATGGATGTTTAAAGACAAATGTTTAATCTTTAGAAAACATTCTTATGAACCAAATATATTGAAACATTGGAAGACATTCCTCTCAAAAATAAGCAAATTTTTACCAACAATGTCAGAGCAAAAATTATACTGCAGCACCAGACTGACTCGCAAGCGTCTGCAATTAAGTAATACAGGCACAGCAGGAGGGCAAGTAGAGAAGTTTAATATCCAACTTATTGTAAATGAGACCATCTGATGGATTGGTGTTGTGTTTTCTTACCTGTTAAAAAATTGTAACATAATTTGACTTTTGTTCCTATAATTATGTTTAAGGTTCTCCACCAGTTCTGCCCACTGGAAAAAGTTGGCGTGACCGAAAAAACATGGATATTTCTTTATTGGATATAAATTCCATTGATCGTGAGGAAGGAGAAGGAATGGAGATGACTGAAACAGAGTCGGTGCTGTCTACTAATTCCCAAGTTGCATCTCTTGAGCAATTACTCAGTTTCCCTGAGACTAAGTCAGGTTGGTTATTAGGAGTCTGGAACAATATTAATATGGTACTTGTTTAACTTATCATGCTAATAAGACTTGTGCAAGTAAGAATTTCATTGTTCTGTTTCATATGACAATAAAACACTCTTGACTCTCTTCTGGACTCTTGACCTTAAATGTACAATTTGCCTTTTCTACGTAATTGCTATTTTGCTGAAAATCTTCTGTTTAGCTTATTGTATTTAATTACCGTTTATATAGAGGATAACTATTTTCAAAATCATAATAAATACAAATACTTTAAGTGTTATTTTTTGTAATTGTAAAAGCTATCAAATCTAATTGTGCGACATTAAATTTTCCGTGCGCTTGTGTATCACAACTGCTGCGACAGCCAATTATCTGGAAATTACTTCATGCCTCCAATGCTTCTCATAAATCTTTTCTGCCCCATTTCTAGTTTGACAACATCTTTCCTATAACATGGTGCCCAAAACTGAACACAATACTCTAAATATGGCCTCACCAATCACAACTTCACAAGTTCAAGGAGTAAAATAAGGCCATTCGGCCCACCATTCAATCATGGCTGATCTCTGCCTCTTAATCCAATTTTCCTGACTTCTTCCCATAACCCTTGACACCCGTTCTAATCAAGAATATGTCTATCTCTGCCGTAAAAATATCCACTGACTTGGTCTCCACAGCCTGCTGTGGCAATGAGTTCCATAGATTAACTACCCTCTAACTAAACGTCATATATAACTGCAGCATGACCCTCCCAATACTTTGCTAAAGTCCATGAAATCAACATCAACTGGCCGGGGGGGGTGACCGATTGACCAAATGATGCCAGCAGAACAACCTGGCTCTCAACATCAGTAAGACCAAGGAACTGATTGTGGACTTTAGTAGGGGAAGGATGAGGACCCACAATCCTGTTTATATCAACGGGACGATGGTGGAGAGGGTCAATAACTTCAAATTCCTGGGCGTGTATATATCAGAAGATCTTCTTGGACCCAACACACTGATGCAATTGTAAAGAAGGCACATCAGCGACTGTACTTCCTGAGAAGATTACGGAGATTCAGCATGTCGTAGAGGATTCTCCTAAACTTCTATAGGTGCACGGTAGAGAGCATTCTGACTGGTTGCATCGTGGCCTGGTTCAGCAACTTGAACATCCAGGAGCGAAAAGAATACAAAATGTTGTGACCACTGCCCAGTCCATCACCGGCTTTGACCTCCCCACCGTCGAAGGGATCTATCGTAGTCGTTGGCTCAAAAAGGCCACCAAAATCATCCTGGCCACACACTTATCTCACCACTGCCATCAGGAAGAAGGTACAGGAGCCTGAAGACTGTAACATCCAAGTTCAGGAACAGCCTCTTCCCCACAGCCAGGCTATTAAGCACAACGAATAAGCTATAAGGTCTGAATTGCAAAAGACTATTATTATTTGTTATTTGCACTATATTTGTTATTTATCGAACTTTTTCTTTTTTTTTTCCCCCGTTATATACAATGTTTACGTTTTCACATATTCTGTTGTGCTGCAGCAAGTAAGAATTTCATTGGCCCGTCTGGGACATATGACAATAAAACACTCTTGACTTAAAACAAAGTGGGATTTTCCTGAATTCTTTTGTCGAAGGACATTTCATGACCTCTTTTAGCCCTCCTAATTTCTTTCCTGCGTGCTTTATATGTCTCAAGGGCCTTGCCTAATTTGAGTTTACTAAGCGTTTTAAATATGAAGCCTTCTTTTCCTTTTTAGCTAAACTTCCATGATCTCTTGTCCTCCAAAATTTCCAAATCGGACTGTCTTCTGTCCTCTAAAGAATGCGCTGGTTTTTAAAACACTCATATGTTAAATAAAAATTTCCCCACAAACAGCCTCTTTGAATCTACCTCTCCTCGGTCCAGCCTAATATTCTTAATACTGCTGTAATTAGCCTTCCCAACTTAGTAGTTACATCTGAGGATCAATCCTATCCTCAGCCATAACTATCTTAAACCTTATGGAATTACGATCACTGTTCTCACATTGATCCCCCAACGAAACATGAATCACCCGGCCAAGATCAATTCCCAGCACATGGTCTCATACGGCCCCCCCTCCCTAGTTGAACTATCAACATATTGTTTCTAGAAACTCTTCTGGATGCACCTAACTTAAATTATAATTCCATATTCAGGATGACCTAGTCAAAATTGGGACAGTTATAATCACCTACAGCAACAAATCTTTACACTCTTGTAGCATCCACTGACTATTGAAAGACCTATAATAAAGACTCAACATAGTGATCGTATTTTATTTATTGCCTCGCTGGAACAGCCCCCAAAGATGTATTTTCAAACTGTAGTTGTGACATTCTCCCTAATCAGTAATTCAACTCTCCCGCCTCTGACAACTAGGTAGAGAGTGGGAGGGGCAAGCAGAAAATGATCAATGGTGGTGTTAGGGTGTGGGAGGGGGAGGGAGGGAAAGAGAGGAAGTAGGGAGATGGAGCGAGGGAAGCTACCAAAATGGCTTCTACATCATCATCTGGTGCTAAAGCGGGAAGCAGCCGTTCAAACAGCAGTATACAAAGAGATGGCAATGAATGCACTGTTAAGTAAGGTGCGTAGAAGACGTGTCATTTGATAGCAAAGTTTTGCATTCTTGTACTCTTACATGGGTATGACCGCACATAAAAAATAACACCTTTTTCAGCAATATGGCACCGCGTAAAAATACTGATTTCCTCAGCAAAATACTGATTTTCAGGTACTAGAATACTGAAATGCTCTGACAAAACAGCTCTGACTGTACCTCGGTACATATGACAATTCAAAGTCAAACCCCAAGTTCTTGGCTATATTCTAAACAAACATTGCAGAAATGATTATGTAAATATGTACATGTTTGACATGAAGTACAAATGCAGTTTGTGACAGAAAATGTCTGGTGGTGTTTCAACTTGGAAAGCTAAGCTTCGAGAAACATAGATTTCACTTGAACTGTGCTAAAACATCAGCACTATAACCAAATCTCTAGCTAAGAAATGCAAACATTCATTTTCTCCTGAATTGCAGGAAGCATCTATTTGTTGTTTTAATTCTAAAAGGGGGGGAAAAAAGCAATGGATTGTCAAAATATTTTGATATTTATATATTTTTGTTAACCCAACATATTCTTGTTATTTATTCCATTGCAGATGTTCCTGAATGGCATCCTGAGCCAACAAAGGAAGAAATAGTGCAAAAGTTAAATACAGCTACAAAGAGTATTGACCATTTAAATGGGCTGCTAAGAGAGACAGAAGCGACCAATGCCATCCTTATGGAACAAATTACGGTAGGCATGTGCGCACAGTGGGCTGAAGCTCAAAGGGGACTGGAATGATTTATAACTCATTTCAGTTTTGCTGTAGATGTAAAGGAATGAAATCTGCTTCAATACATTGATGTCAATTTCATTTTATTACCTGATCCCAAAGAAGCTGATCAGTTTTTAAATTGTCTTTGTCTTTTCGTTATAAACCAGCATCTGCAGTTCCTTGTGTCTCCATTGTCTGCTTCCCTTTCCATAAATGTAGCCTGACCTGCTGAGTGTTTCCACTAAGTTCTGATATTTCCTACAGGGCTTTATCTATGTTTTGAATTGATTCTTTAGCCATTACAGGATTTTTACCATCACTATCCAATCTGAAATCCATTTACAAATTGATTCTCTTCTCTAAAACATAAGGACTTAAGAAACTGTCACTATAGGGGCCTGCATTATCTGTTGAATGTCTACATAGATTCCTTCCATGTCTACTATCTCACCAGATATCCACATGCTCTTTGCCTGAGTGTTTAAAAAATCAAAAGCTAATTAGTTGATTTGAACAAATGTCTTTTGATCTTAAATTTTGACTAGACTTACGGCCATTGATTGAGAATCCATGGTTCTCTGACTGGAGAGATCTATAGTCCTGTATATAAAATAAAAATTCTCTGCTCACTATTTAATGACCTCTTGGTTGTCTCACATAGTGCCCCGTGGCTCTAGATTCTCCAGCGTGAGGTAACTCCTTCATGGCCACTGTTTTGTCAGTACTTCTGAAAAATCTCAGGCTTCACCCATCCATGTCTAGCAGAGACGCTGCCTGGTCTGCTGAGCTACTCCAACACGTTGTATTTTTGTTGTAAACCAGTATCTGCAGTTCTTTGTGTCTATATTAAGTCTGCTTCTCTTTCCACAGCTGTTACCTGACTTGCGGGGTGTTTCCACTAAGTTCTGCTTTTATTTCATATTTGTAGCATTTGCATTTAGTCATATAGCACAGAAACAGGCCCTTCGGCCCATATCTATTTTGGCCAAGATGCCCCATCTACGCGAGTCCCACATGAACCTTTTTATGCCATATGTCTAAATCTTTCCTATTCATGTACCTGTGTAAGTGTATTTTAAATGTTATGGTACCTGCCTCGACTACCTCCTCTGGCAGCTCATTCCACCCTCTGTGTAACAAAGTTGCCTTCCAATTCCTATTAAATCCTTTCTCTCTCACCTTAAACCTATGTTCTCTGGTCCTTGGTTCTTCTACTCTAGCTTTCTTTCTTCCAATGGGAAAAGCTTTTAATTCTTCAAATGGGGAAAAAGTGTGTACATGAGAAGCCCCAGAGCCAACATGGAATCTATGGACCAAATTGCCTTCTAGGTTGGGAGAAATTTGAAAAAAAATTATTGATCAGCTTCCTAAAAGACTGTTGTGAAATCTGTGTTGGATCTTTGTGAGCCCACAGAATACTTCTGTTAATTGCAGGTTTCTTTCTGATTTCACATTTTAATTGTTTACTGTGTGTTCTTTCACCAAATAGCTGCTGAAGGGTGAAGTAAGGAGGCTAGAAAGGAACCAGGAACGTGAAAAGTCTATTGCAAACCTGGAATACTTGAAGAACGTCATGCTGAAGTTTATATTCCTAAATGCAGGAAGTGAGAAGCAGAGTCTTCTCCCTGTGATTGACACAATGTTACAACTGAGCCCAGAGGAAAAGAGTAAGCTTGCTGCTGTTGCTCAAGGTAAAACATGAAATCTGATAAATGCACACTTTCTCAGAGTCTTTAAATGGGCTTTTGTACTGCAATTTGAGGTGACTGAAGAGCCAAAAACCATGGCATTCCTTTATGAAAATGTGGATGCTGTTGTCCTTGTAAGCTTGGAAAACTTTGGCCCACATTTTCTCATTCGTAAAAATTACATCCGTCTCCGATGTGCCATTTGTTTTGTAAGCTCATTGGGTCATGCAGCACAGAAACGGGCCCTTGAGCCCAACATCATCCATGCTAATCAAATGTCCCATTTAAACCAATCCCATTTGCTCGTGTTTAGTCCATATTCATCTAAACCGTTCCTATCCACCACCTGGCGTCTCTTTTTATTGCTAGTTTATAGAGTAATTATCTTGACAGTGTTCTGAAAAAAACGATGCTTGGAAAAAATTCCCCTCATTTCTCTCTAGCATTCTTAACAAGTTTGTTTTTTAAACCACTAACTTTTGCTGATAAACCCACTTCTCCTGCGGTTGAGCCTCATCTGATCAGATCTCACTGTCAGGTGAACTAAAGGCATACAGTTTCCAAATCCCCGGGCTTATTTCCATATCCCTCGACGGCCTCTGTCCTCCCTATCTTTGTAACCTTCCATAATCACAATTCTGACCTGTGATACCATAGACATGTCTTAACTGTAAAGACACTCTGGATTTCCTTTGCTGAACCTCCTGTTTCTTTCTTTTGAGTCTTTAACCTACAGCTTTGACCAAGGTAAGGTGACTAATATAAGGCCCTAATATAGCCTTCTCTGGCCTGCTGTCAATTTCTGTTGGGTAAAACACCTAGGGGCATTTTGCTGTGTTAAATAGAAGTATTGCCATGGATATCTCATTGTTACTTTTGATGCTGGACTCATTATCCATACTCAAGGGACTTAACTGTTGGAAAACTGTCAAATGACCAAAGGGTGCTGTTAAAATCAGTGGAGAAATAACATGAATTTATCAAAAATACTGAAATTGGATTATCTGGAATCATTTAATTGGGCTCCCTATTACATCTAAAGAAGATAGTTTAGTACCAAAGTACACCGTTGCTTTGCATCCAGAAAATAAGGAAGATCTCTCATTGGAACAGAGCATAGAGCATAACACATAACAGCACAGGAACAGGCCCTTCAAAAAGCCTATTTAAACTGATCTCACCTCCTATGCATGATCCCTATTCCTTTATTCCCTGCACTTCCATGTGCCTATCTAAAAACTTCATAAATGCTACTATCGTATCTGCCTCCACCACCACCCCAGGCAATACATTTCAGGCCCCCACTACTCTGTGTTTTTTTTTTTTTAAACTTGCCCCACACATCTCCATTAAACTTTCCCCCTCTCACCTGATAGCTATGCCCTCCAGTGTTGGACATTATCACCCCGGGGCAAAAAAGGTTCTGACTGTCATTCTGAAGATACCCGTGTTACTTGCTATATTTCATCCACAGTTCAGTCTAGTGGATGACTTTGGCGATAATGTAAATGCCCTACTTCCGTGGTTTCTGACCCCCCCCCCCCCCCCTGACTTCAGAAAGTGCGTTAAGACTACAAACCTGACCCAATGTGTCCAAATAAATATTTTGTGGTGTTGACTGTTACACTACTAACAGAGTAATAATAATGTGTAGGAAGGTACTGCAGATGCTGGTTTAAACTGAAGATTGACACAAAAAGCTGGAGTGACTCAGCGGGACAGGCAGCATCTCTGGAGAAGGAATGAGTGACATTTCGGGCCAAGACACTCCTTCAGACTATTCAGTAATAATAATAATGTTTACACATGTTCCCCACAAAATGAATTCTCAGGCTTAAGTAGAGAGTAGTATGTATGAGTCTCTCTCCAAAGGGAACATTTGAAGTCAGAGGCACATTATGGGATGCCCGGGGTTTTTCAGGATGACCTGCACCTTGTGCCTCATACGCCTCTCAAGCACCTCCATCCCAGAGTCTACTCTCCCCTCCAGCACTGAGCTAGCTCGTTTAACCAGTTTGACCAGCTTCCTATTGTTTTTTGCACTAATGCTGTTGCCCCAGCAGACAACAGCGTAGAAAATAACGCTTGCGACCACTGTGTTGTAAAACATGTGCAGCATATCCTTACACACATTGAAGGATTTGAGCCTTCTGAGGAAAAAGAGTCTGCTCTGGCCTTTTTTGTAGAGGGAGTCAGAGTTGACAGACCAGTCCAGTTTGTTGTCAAGGTGCACTCCAAGGTATTTATATGTCTGCACCACCTCAATGTCAGCCCCTGCAGCATTGACCGTCTGAAGGGGGAGCTTGGACCTGCCAAAGTTAACCACCATCTCTTTAGTCTTTGTTGTGTTCAGGGTGAGACAGTTCTCTTCACTCCAGGCACAAAAGGCACTGGTCAAGTTCCTGTATTCCTCCTCCTGCCCGTTCCTTACACATGCCACAATCGCTGTATCATCTGAGTATTTCTGTACGTGGCATGTGTCAGACTTATAGTTAAAGTCTGCTGTGTACAGGGTGAAGAGGAACGGGGCCAGAACCGTTCCCTGTGGGGCTCCAACATTGCACACCACTGTGCCAGACACACTGTCCCCCAGCTTGACAAACTGTGGTCGACCCGTCAGGTAGTCGTATATCCAGGAGATAAATGTGGAATCCACCCCCATCTTCTTAAGCTTGCAACTTTGCTTAAAATTACAACTTTAAAAATGTATATGTCACTAATTTGCTTGGTTGTTGACTTCCTAAAGTTAGCTAACCTGCCAAAAGTGGTGAGGCATCAAGCAAAAAGCAAATGGTTTCCAAAAAGTGGAACAAAAAATTGAACTACTGTTCGATTTATTTGAGCTCCTCCAAGCTGACTGTTGCAGGACGGCACTGGCAGCCTTCCAAGCAGTCTGCTCGCCTAATAGACCAGAGATTTTCCATGATGTAGAGAAAATGCATGAAGGCAATTTTTTTCTGCTGTTGAACCAGATAAAATGGCAAGAACTTTATGCCCCTTGATCTTTATTTCTCTTGTCAATGTGAATTATTTTTATGTTCTGTTGTATGTAAATATTCAGTTTTGCTTTGTTTTATGTTTAGGGGAAGAAGAAAGCACTTCACGGTCATCAGGGTGGACTTCATATCTTCACAGTTGGTCTGGAATTTGATAAAGTTCGACAGGGCGAGATATTTAAGTTAACATTCCATGAAGAACAGAGACTTGGTTGTTATGGAGAGAAGACCTGCCTTAGACTTTTTTTCTTTAAATTGATTTGTCTATTGTGTTTGTCATGATCTGTAAATATTTTGTCGCTATGAGTTCATTGTTGTCCTTTTTTATATTTCTAACTTTATATCCCATGGGGAAGAACCTATAACTGTAAGAGAGATTTTAAAGAGACTTGCACAGGAAGAGTGATTAATCTTTAATGTAAATTTATGATGAGCCTATTTTTTTTTTTCTTCCAAAATTATAAAAGCATAGTTAGCATGTACCTGATGATACCTGGCATGACAAACACAATTACTTCACATTTACGTCAAAAAGGGCTACTGATGTAAAGTGGCCCTATAGAAATAGTATAAAACTGAAGATCTCCAAGTCCGGCATGATCTTTGAATTTAAAATTGTAATATTTCAACTTGCCTTTTCATCAGAACTGTTAAATATATTACAGATTTTAAACAAATACAGGGTAGTAAAATGAGGAAGGTGAACAAGAAATCTGAGAGTGGAACGTGGAAGCTATTATATATCTACATCTATTTTAAAACTTATTACCATCCCAGATACTTTGCATTCAATTCTCCGTTTTAGTTATCATTTTCTGTTTATTTCTGATTTTTGAACAGTTGGTGTTAACTTATGGAAGCGATAGTTTATGTGTAGCATGAGTTGGTCATTTACTCTAAAACAAAATATTTTGTCATGACTAAAACAAAAATTGAATGGTTTTAAAAATATATATCAACATACAACAAATTATTTTCAAGTTTAAGCCTGGGCATTATATAGGTACATAAATGTACAGAATTCCAATGTTAAGGCGTTATACATGTTATCGTACTGGGATAAAGTTTTTGGGAAAATTAGACATATTTTCATTGGGATCAGTTGCAAATTTGAATTGATTCCACTCTTTAGTATGTGCAGTAATTTAACTGGAATAAATATATACCAAAGGAAAGATGTAGAAAATGAAAGGGACTAAAAGATTTGCAGACCCTTATGGTTTTAAGACAAAACTGCATTTCTGAATCTCAAAGCCTGTTAAATACTTCACTTTGTAAGACATTTTAGTTGTTTTCAGTTGTATATAATTACACCATGAGCTTTTCAGTGGAGGGATCAAATGAATTGATGTACTTATTTTCTGAAACCATACCTTCAAATTGCACATACTGGCATTTAAAGGTTCTTCTGTACATGTTTGTCAACTATTTGCTTTTATTTTTAGATGCAAGATTCTCCTGATTTCATTTTGAGAATTCCAGTAACTACTTGCTACTGGAGGCTAAATGGTCAGTTGCTCGATTTACTGCCTGAAGTAAAAAGTGTTTGCGAGCAGGGAGGTGATGAGCCTACTAAATATGTTTCCCACCTTCCCGTTAACATATAAAACAAATCCCTTATTAAATCAAATATCCACCCCTCAATTTATTGTCATTTGTACATGCAAATTGTAACAAATATGATGCATTGTAATACAGGATGCGTCAGCATTCATCTTTCAAAACTGGGGCAGGAAAGGGCAATTCCGTTTATACTAAGCAAAGTAAGAAATGTTATGGTATATCTTGGGTCATTTGCTGGTTGTGATGGCCTTTGCATGGATTTTCAGCTGTTGTGCACATTTGTAAATTTGTAATTACCAGTAAGAAGGCTCAGATGCAGATATAATTGTGTGTTCTTGGATGAATCACATGTTGTTTGAATGTGCGCAGTATTTTGATCATAGAAATATATTGTAAAATGTAATGGGTGGCGCAGTGGTAGAGTTGCTGCCTTATAGCGCTTGCAGCGGCAGAGACCCGGGTACGATCCCGACCTACAGGTGCTGTCTGTATGGAGTTTGTACGTTCTCCCAGTGACCTGCGTGGGTTTTCTCCAAGATCGTCGGTTTCCTCCCACATTCCAAAGACGTACAGGTTTGTAGGTTAATTGGCTTGGTTTAAGTGTAAATTGTCCCTAGTGTGTGTTAATGTGCAGGGATCATTGGTCGGTGTGGACTCGGTGGGCCGATGGGGCAGTATCTCTAAACTAAACTTACATTTTATCGATGGACCACACAGCTGACGTTTGCCTGTTTGTTTTGTAGAAGACTCAATCCCTTTCCGCAATAAGCGATTGTTTAATACCCACTCCATCCGGATCGTAATTGAGCATTGTGCCTGCTCTTTAATTTTGGTGGGGGGGGGGGGGGGGTAGGGGGAATGTCAGTGAAAGCCCCTATCATTTGAAGAATTCCCATTCTGCCGCCACAGATTCTGTACATTTGTGATTTACCCTGCAAGTAAACCAAATTTAATAATGTAATGCGAAAGAAAGTACTGGAATTTCTTTTGACTATGTTTATTTAAATTCAGCCAACGGTATATTAATGAGAACATTCTTCATGGTTTGAGAGATGAAAGATGACTACTAAGAGAGGCTGCAAAAAAAAACATCTTGTAAAATATATAGCCTTTTATTCTTATTTGTGCATTTATAAGAGTATCTTTGGTTTCAATCTGAACTAAATTTGTGATTGAAAATGTAATCCATTTTTCCTAGAGGATTAATAATCAGATTATAATGACTTCCTTCTCAGCTATTACTTTGGACACTAAGGTTATGTAATAACAATGAACTGCATAAATTGTATATTTGTAGCTGTTCACAATTATAAATTAAGTGCATTCTTGACATGAAATACATTTTGCACAACTCAGCATTTTCATTTATCATTAATATTTAAGCGTGTTGTATGTAAATTTCAAAATGTGTAAACCAATATTCCTAATATATATAATAGTAATCATTACATTTAGTAAAGATAAGTCTGCTCGTATTTCAATTATGGTATTCAACAGTTCAGACATTTTAGCCTATCTTCTGAAAGTAGGCTTCTGTTTTGTATTTCTAGTAAGGTGAAGGTGTTTTCCTGATATAAATGGTGCTAATATCTCATTAGTTCCAAGTATGAGATCAATTTTCATAAACTACTAGCCTTGGTCTATCCATTGTCCAGAATGTAGAAGAAGGTTCTGAAGGAAAAATCTGAAGAAGGGTCTCAACCTGAAACATCACCTATCCATGTTCTCCAGAGATGTTGGCTGACCCACTGAGTAACTCCAACACTTTGTGTCCTTTATTCCATCCATTGTCTGTTTATTTGACAATCATTGTTAAATGAGCCTCGTGTTGCTGAAACTGAGCATGAAGCCTGAGGTCGACATCCTTGCATGTTTACCACCAACAACATCTTGTCCACTTAAAGTTGAATCAGAATCTGGAACTTTGACTTTTTTTTCTGTATCAAAGATGATTCCATCTCTACAGCATTACCTATCTCACTAACTTACCTCCGTATAGAATTTTTAGAAGGTATAGTAAGGGCCTGAGAGTGCAGCCTTGCGAGGCATTGAAGTTTGTGGATTATCGTGGTTTGCTTTGTTGTCTATCCTTGCTAATTACGGTCTATGGGTCATAAAGCTGAGGATCCAGTTAGCAGGGGGTTGATGAGACCTAGGTTCAGGAGATGGTGGAGGTGGAGCTATAGTGTGGCGTCGAAGGACGAGAAGCCGAAGTGAAGAAGTGGAAGCCAAAAAACCAAACGGAAACAACGCCGAAAAGCCAAACAACCGAAAGGGCGCAACGCCGAAAAGCCAACTAACCAAATGGACGCGACGCCAAAAAGCCAAATAACCGAACGGACGTAACGCCGAAAAGCCAAATAACTGAAAGGGCGGGACACCTAAAAGTCAACTAACAGAACGGCCGAAACGCCAAATAACAGACATGAAGTCGCCGGGGGCGGGACTTGTCAGCGATTGGTCACGATCCCTGCGTCCATCACATCACTGGCTGGGGGAGACGGGAGGGTGGGGGTCATTTTCCCCACAAGACCGCCTGGGGCTGGAGGGTGACTGGCACTCTGAACCCAAGCACCAAGGTGTAAGCGGCCGAAGGAGCGCATCCCTCGGGACAGCCCTCACTCTTCCACCCCCCCGGGGTCAGCGCTGTCTGGCCAGGACCACGCTCCACCTCGTCTCCCTCGTGCGGCCGCACTGTGACGGGCTGTGGGTTGGCAGCGCACACAGACAGACACACACACGAGGCCGGGTTGTGGACACATTGGGACGAAAACCCGGCAACGTCCCCATCAGCTGCAGCAGAGTTGGGGACGGTCTGGTCCCTCTGACCCCGATGCACCGCCACCGGACCCCGACCCACACACAGGGTGATTCACCCCCCGACACCCATACCGGTGATTCACCCCCCACCCGGCCATGGGGACAGTCGGCCTGGGGCACAGGCAGCCATAGTAAAGCGCTTTTAAAACATGGTGAGGGGACACAAATTCCCTGGCGGGTCGATGACAAGTGTGCATGACAACAAACAATTTTATCTCCCCCCGCCCCCTCCACTCCCCTTGACAACAAGAAGCACATTTTATTGTTTAAACATAGTAATACCGTCTGGTTGCCTGCGTAATGCACACAACAAGCTCACACGCACAAAACACCAGATAATCTGTATTTTTTCAGTTTATTTGTTTTTTCGAACTTTGCGCATTTAACTGCTATTTTAGCAGCAGTGTCGAGTAAGTCGTACTTTTTTTTCCCCCCGCAGATGATACATTACTCTCAAATCACATACCTTACCTCTATTACCCCTCTACATAAAAACAAAGTGTCAATGCCTCTTCAAGGTCTACTAATCCACCCATAGCTTCAGTTGCAGGTACAGCTGAAGGAATTTGGCACTCGGAACAATGACCGCATTAGAAGATCATCTGAGCATCTTGAACTCAATATCTTGAGCACGAGGGTGGCCATGGCCGGACAGCACTGACCCCGGGGGGAGAGTGGGGGCTGTACCGAGGGATGCGCTCCTTCAGCCGCTTACACCTTGGTGCTCGGGTTCAGAGCGCCCAATCACCCTCCAGCCCGGGCCGTCTTGTGTGGGAAAATGACCCCCACCCTCCCGTCTCTCCCGGCCAATGATGTGATGGACGCAGGGGTCTGGACCAATCGCTGACAAGTCCCGCCCCCCCGGCGACGTCATGTCCGTTATTTAGCTTTTCAGCGTGCAGTCCGTTCGGCGAGTTGGCTTTTAGGCGTGCCGCCCTTTCGGTTATTTGGCTTTAAGGCGTCCCGCCCTTTCGGTTATTTGGCTTTTCGGCGTTGCGTCCATTCGGTTATTTTGCTTTCCGGCGTCGTTTCCATTCGGCTATTTGGCTTCCACATCTTCGCTTCGGCATCTCGTCCTTCGACACCAATTCCGCACATGCTGTACGCTAATCATTGTGTGACAAGTTTTGCTCTAACTCCTTTTACAAGCTTGCAGATTACACCACTGTATAGCCAGATCTTTAGCAATGACAAGACAGAATACAGAAGCAGGTAGACACAAAGCTGGAGAGAAGGAGATGGATGGGTTCGTAGCATGGTGTCAGCACTCCAACTCTGCCTCAATGTCGGCAAAACAAAGGATCTGGTTATTGACTTCAAATACTCTGCCCAAGACCACTAGAAATTGCCAAGTGTTGTGAATACAGACCAGGACACCACACAAACAAGTCTCCACACTCCTATGGCAGCTTCATTTATATTATGTGCTGTCTCAGCTGCACTTGCACTCCGATCATTCTCTCTTCCGCCTCCCTTTGGGCTGAAGATACAAATGCTTGAAAGCACATACCACCAGATTCAAGAACAGCTACTTCCTTGCAGTTATCAGACACTTGAACTGGTCTACTTCTTGCATTTTTAAATTTGAACTTTCTCTAGCTGTAATGCTATTTTCTGTGCTCTTTTACACTAAATGGTATGATTTGCCTGGATAAATCCAAAGTAAACAGTTTTCACTATCTTGGTACACATGACAATAATCGACCAATACCAATTTCTCCCATCTCAGTTTATTTTTTAATGAACTTTGTTATTTACTTAAGACTTGATTGCTCCAATAATCTCCAGATGATTAACATCCTTTTCAATTATGCTGCTGTATGCCATCTGGCATTGAGTTTTTCTCACCTCTATCAGTAAACTAATTTTAAATTCTTATCCTCCTGTTTAAATCAGTCTGTGGGTTTTACACCACTCCCCCAGTGCCAAAACATTGAAAGCTTTACCAGTACAACTCCCCTAAAGAACATCTAATTAAAATTGTTCAGATGGTCAAACAAATATGTTTTCAAGTGCCTTAATCCAACTCTCTCTTTTGTATTTCCATTCACTTTTTAAGACGCACTCTTTCACATGCTTTCTCCTCTATCTAGTTCACTGACCCTACACCACCCAAAAAACATGTACCATGATAGGGAATAGATAGGGTTGATGCAGATTCTCATACCCAGAGTAGAGGAATCAAGAACCAGAAGACATAGTTTAAGGTGTGAGGGGAAAGATTAAATATGAACCTGAGGGGCAACTTTATCATACAGAAGGTGGTGGGTATATGGAATGAGCTGCCAGTGGAGATAGTTGAGGCAGGTATTACACAACATTTAAAGGTGAGTATGCTAACCAGCGATCACATGTTCTACCCTACACGAGGCAATTTAACGAAGCCACTTAACCTGTAACCCTGCATGTCTGCATGTCCCCAACTCAGCTGCAGCAGAGTTGGGGACAGTCTGGTCCCTCTGACCCCGATGCACCGCCGCCGGACCCCGACCCACACGGGTGATTCACCCCCCGCCCGGCCGTGGGGACTGACGGCCCGGGGCACAGGCAGCCATAGTAAAGCGCTTTTAAAACATGGGGAGGGGACACAAATTCCCGGGCGGGTCGATGACAAGTGTGCATGACAACAAACAATTTTATCTCCCGTCTCCCCCGGCCAATGATGTGATGGACGCAGGGGTCTGGACCAATCGCTGACAAGTCCAGCCCCCCGGCGACATCATGTCCATTATTTGGCTTTTCAGCGTTGAGTCCGTTGAGTTGGCTTTTAGGTGTCCCGCCCTTTCGGTTATTTGGCTTTTCGGCATTGCGTCCATTCGGTTATTTTGCTTTCCGGCGTCGTTTCCATTCGGTTATTTGGCTTCCACATCTTCGCTTCGGCATCTCGTCCTTCGACACCACGTCCGCACATGCTGTACGCTAATCATTGTGTGACAAGTTTTGCTCTAACTCCATTTACAAGCTTGCAGATGACACCACTGTAGTTAGCCAGATCTTTAGCAATGACGAGACAGAATACAGAAGCAGGTAGACACAAAGCTGGAGTAACTCAGCCGGAGAGAAGGAGAT
The DNA here is from genome assembly GCF_010909765.2 of Amblyraja radiata. Lineage (NCBI taxonomy): Eukaryota > Metazoa > Chordata > Chondrichthyes > Rajiformes > Rajidae > Amblyraja > Amblyraja radiata. The sequence continues at coordinate 43,274,530 of NC_045961.1, forward strand.
GGATGGGTTCGTAGCATGGTGCCAGCACTCCAACTCTGCCTCAATGTCGGCAAAATAAAGGATCTGGTTATTGACTTCAAATACTCTGCCCAAGACCACTAGAAATTGGCAAGTGTTGTGAATACAGACCAGGACACCACACAAACGAGTCTCCACATTCCTATGGCAGCTTCATTTATACTATGTGCTGCCTCAGCTGCACTTGCACTCCGAACATTCTCTCTTCCGCCTCCCTTTGGGCTGAAGATACAAATGCTTGAAAGCACATACCACCAGGTTCAAGAACAGCTACTTCCTTGCAGTTATCAGACACTTGAACTGGCCCCGTATACTAGCGATTAATTTCCTGATCTTTCAATCTACTTCTTGCATTTTTAAATTTGAACTTTCTCTAGCTGTAATGCTATTTTCTGTGCTCTTTTTCTCTTTTACACTAAATGGTATGATTTGCCTGGATAAATCCAAAGTAAACAGTTTTCACTATCTTGGTACACATGACAATAATCGACCAATACCAATTTCTCCCATCTCAGTTTATTTTTTAATGAACTTTGTTATTTCCTTATGACTTGATTGCTCCAATAATCTCCAGATGATTAACATCCTTTTCAATGATGCTGCTGTATGCCATCTGGCATTGAGTTTTTCTCACCTCTATCAGTAAACTAATTTTAAATTCTTATCCTCCTGTTTAAATCAGTCTGTGGGTTTTACACCACTCCCCCAGTGCCAAAACATTGAAAGCTTTACCAGTACAACTCCCCAAAAGAGCATCAAATTAAAATTGTTCAGATGTTCAAACAAATATGTTTTCAAGTGTCTTAATCCAACTCTCCCTTTTGTATTTCCATTCACTTTTTAAGACACACTCCCTTTCTCCTCTATCTAGTTCACTGACCCTACACCACCCAAAAAACATGTACCATGATAGGGACTAGATAGGGTTGATGCAGATTCTCATACCCAGAGTAGAGGAATCAAGAACCAGAAGACATAGTTTAAGGTGTGAGGGGAAAGATTAAATATGAACCTGAGGGGCAACTTTATCATACAGAAGGTGGTGGATACATGGAATGAGCTGCCAGTGGAGATAGTTGAGGCAGGTATTACACAACATTTAAAGGTGAGTCTGCTAACCAGCGATCACATGTACATTAGTTCTACCCTACACGGGGCAATTTAACGAAGCCACTTAACCTGTAACCCTGCATGTCTGTGGCATGTGGGAGGAAACCAGGACACCCAGAGAAAACCCATGCGGTCACAGGGAGAACATATAAACTGTACAGACTCATAGTAGGATCGAACCCATGTCTCTGGTATGATAAAGCTGCACTTAATCAGGAATTAATGATATGGTCTGATCTGTATTTATGTTTCAGATCAATTAGGTCGAAGGTTTAATTCATGATTATTTAAAACAACCAACGTATGGTAAGATGAAATGTGTAAGAATGTGCAAGATGCTGGTTTAAACTGAAGATAGACACAAAAAGCTGGTGTAACTCAACAGGACAGACAGCATCTCTGGAGAGGAATGGGTCATGTTTTGGGTCGAGACCCTTCAAACTGGTTAGGGATAAGGGAAACGAGAGATATAGATGGTGAAGTGGAGAGATAAAGAACAATAAATGAAAGATATGCAAAAAAGGAAACAGGCCATTGTAAGCTGTTTGTAGGGTGAAAATAAGCTAGTGCAACTTGGGTGGCGGAGGGATAGAGAGAGAGAGAGAGAGAAGGAATGCCGGGGCTACCTGAAGTGAGAGAAATCAATATTCATACCACTGGGCTGTAAGCTGCCCAAGCGAAATATGAGATGCTGTTCCTCCAATTTGCGTTTAGCCTCACTCTGACAATGGAGGAGACCGAGGACAGAAAGGTCTGTGTGGGAATGGGAAGGAGAATTAAATTGTCCAGCAACTGGGAGATCAGGTTAGTCCAGGCGGGCTGAGCGAAGGTGTTCTGCGAAACGATCGTCCAGTCTACGTTTGGTCTTGCCGATGTATGTGTCCACATCGTGAACAACGGATACAGTAGATGAGGTTGGAGGAGGTGCAAATGAACCTCTACCTAACCTGAAAGGACTGTCGGGGTCTCTGGACAGAGGGAGGAGGTATAGCGACAGGTGTTGCATCTTCTGCGGTTGAAGGGGAAGGTACCTGAGGAGGGGGTGGTTTGGGTGGGAAGGGATGAGTTAACCAGGGAGTTGCGGAGGTAACGGTCTCAGTGTGGTCGCCGCAAATTTTTCACGATATTTCACGGTGAATCGTGAATGAACGAGAAAGAAATAGAATCGAACCTGTAAAAGCCAAATTTAAATATGAAGTCAGCGAACATTTCTTCACATGAAGAGTGATTAACAATGGAATGATTTTTCAAGTGGACAATAGATGTAAATTAATTGGAATGATTCAGCAAATTATTAGTTGCTATGAAGAGGAATCATAGGCTCTTGATGGAAGGATTTGTATGAACCAAGTGATCACTGTTACCTATATGTGGAAAGTGACACTGAAGAAAGAAATATAGAAAACATAGAAAAAAATAGGTGCAGGAGTAGGTCCTTCGAGCCAGCACCGCCATTCAATATGATCTTGGCTGATCATCTAAAATCAGTTCACCGTTCTTGCTTTTTCCTAAATCTAACTCTCTTGAAAACATCCAGTGAAATGGCCTCCACTGCTTTCTGTGGCAGAGAATTCCACAGATTCTCTCTGGGTAAATAATGTTTTTTCTCATCTCAGTTCTAAATGGACTTAAACTGTGACCCCTGGTTCTGGACTCCCCCAACATTTTTCCTGCATCTAGCCTGTCCAATCCTTTAAGAATTTTACATGTTTCTATAAGGTCCCTTCTGATCCTTCTAAATTCCAGTGAATACAAGCCCAGTTGACCCATTTTTTCATCATATGTCAGTCCCGCCATCCTGGGAATTAACCTGGTGAACCTAGGCTGCACTCCCTCAATAGATGTCAGTCATGATCACAGCCAACCTGAGGGGAGGAAAGGCCTGCTTTCACTTTTCCTGCCTATGCTTTAAAGTTAACCTTAATACAATACAATAGATCTCGTGGATTATACAGCTTAATTCACATGGAAGCTGATGCACAGTGGCATGGCAAGAAGAATAGCTATCTTACATTACCAGAGTCATACAGTCTTGAACTTGGATGCTATCTATGCAGAGATTTTCTCAGTGGGTTTCTGCAGAGTGCTTCAATTCCCTTTCGCTTCCCAAAAACGTGTAAGTTGGTAGACTAATGAAAACTGTATCAGCGTGTGATAGAATCTGGGAGAAAGTTGGAGAAAATGTGGGGAGAAAAAAACAAATATTAGGGTGGTGGGTGGGGGGGAGTGGTGCGGGGATTGTGTGTGTGTGCGCGGGGGGGTGGTGGGCGGTGGGGCTGTGTGTGTGGGCGGGGGGGCTGGGTGTGTGGGTGGGCGGGGGTGTGGGCAGGGGGGCCTGTGGGGGGGAGTGGGCAGGGGGGCTTGTGGGGGGGAGGGGGGAGTGGGCGAGGGGAGTTGTGGGGGGAGGGTAGAGTGGGCAGGGGGAATTGTGGGGGGAGAGGGGTGTGTGGGCAGGGGAATTGTGGGGGGAGTTGTGGGGGGAGAGGGGTGTGTGCGCGGGGGGGGGAATGTTAGCTCGGAGAAAAGACCGGGGAAGAGCCGTAGGGGAGAGGGGGACCAGAGGGGCTAGTGGCTGGAATTGGCGGTGCGATGAGGACTCACAGTGGGCGCTGATCATTACACACCGGGATCAGAGTCTCCGCTTTCCGTTTGCTGACATCTCCGACTCCGGGCTGAGCTGGGTCTCCCACGCTGAGCTGGGCTGTGGTGGGTCTCGGACGCTGGGCTGCTGCTTGGGGCTGGGCTGCTTCGGGTCCCTCCGAAAGTCCGGTTGAAAACCTCCGCCAGCCATTCTCAGCTCCAGTAAAGACGCGATGGAGTAGGAAGGGACGGACCGTCCCGGAGGGCGACATGGGAAGAGAGCAATCTCCGTGGCGCCAACTGGCAGGAGAAGAGATCGATCGGCGCACGCGCGGTTTTTAAGATTTTTAAACCTCGCTAACGTTTACAACATTTAATCGATCGGTGCAATCGCCGCGCAGGAGAATGGTGAGTAAACTGGCAAAAAATTGTAGCGCTATCGCGAACCGTTTTTGTGCAAATAGACAGATAGCCAAACCGGAAGAATACAAGATCAGTTTTAGTTATGTTTTGAAGATAGATAGACAGACCGACCGAACGTCTAAGATTTAAACATTAGGAGCAAGGAACACACAGTGGCCAGTGAGCATAGGCAATGAGAGCAAGCAAGACACTATAAGTAAGGTGGAAAGTTCCTGAGGGATGTGGCCATTGTTGGACTAACCTGACCTGGAGGTGGTAGAATCAAGAATCAGGTTTCAGCAGCTGAAAGACTAAGCTGGAGATGGAAAATGTTGCATTGCCAGTCTTAATGATGGACAAAATGTGGGGTTCAGAGCTCAGCTCAGCATCATACAAGTCTGGTTCTACCTAAGCAAGAGGTTGAAGAGGAGAATGCTTTGTCATTTTTTGGAGAGAGTTATCGTTGCACCTTGGCCACTCTATCTTATCCCATCGGGCAAAAGGTATAGAAGTGTGAAAACGCACACCTCCAGATTCAGGGACCGTTTCATGCCAACTATTCTCAGGCTATGGAACCATCTTACCATATCTAGAGAGGAGAACTGAACTACAGTATCATCTACATTATTGGAGACCCTCGGACAATCTTTGATTGGACTTTACGTTGCACTAAATGTACTTCACATTATTCCCTTTACTGTCTACACGGAGACTCATGGCATCAGCCCCAGTAACATATCTCGCCTCATTCAATCTATTACCCAGAAATCTACAAGACAATCCTCAGACTACGAGACTTTATTTATACTAGAACTAGAGCAGACAAAAATACCTATCTACAGTCTCAATATCCATGGACTATCATGTATCTCCACACTGTGAATGGCATGTGTTGTCTTTCCACTGACTGGTTAGCAATCAACAAAAGCTTTTCACTGTTCTTCGGTACATTGATGATATGATATTGTCATTATTGACGATACCAAGGCATTCATAGAGTGAAGGTGGTCACAGATTGAAAGAGGTAATGTTGCAGCAGAGCTGATATTTGTGTGAAACTGGTGGGTTGACTTGCAGGACAGCTTGCAGATGGCAAAGAGGAGACTACAGACAAAACTTTGGAGGACTCCTGAGACATCATTAAATCAGATGGACTTTAGAAGCAAGGACAGACCACAGAACTCTGACCACAGAGTTGGTCAAAAGTGACAAGCTGCTAAAAAATTGCCATGACTCACCATATCAACTGGTGTGCAGAGGACAAATGGGTATAATAGACAATGGTGATGTCATAAATTGTATCAATTGTGAACTTGACTGGAGTTGTCTTGATACGGTGACTAGAACAGATTGAAGCAATTCAAATCGGGACAGTTCAGTGAGAGGCCAAAGAGCACAGTGGTCATAAATTCTTTGAAGATATTCATACAAAGTGCCAACTTTTATTCAGTTGATGGAGCAGTGAAGTTATGGCACTATGTTAAAAAGAAAGGTGGATGAAGTCCAAGGAAATATTGTTTGGAAAGAAGGTGTATGGAAGGTTGCATCAGTAATTGGGGGAACATTTTTTAATTCATTCAGTTTACTTTAGTTTAGTTTATTATTGTCACGTGTACCGAGGTACAGTGAAAAGCTTTCATTTGTGTGCGATCCAGTCAAAGAAAAAAAACTGTACATAACTACAAGCAAGCCATCCACAGTGTACAGAATAAAGGGTACAGCATTTAATGCAAGATCAAATCCAATAAACTTCGATTAAAGATAGTCCAAAGTCTTCAATGAAGTAGATGGGAGGTCAGGACTGTATCCTAGTTGATGAGAGATTCCGTTGCCTAATAACAGCTGGGAAGAAACTGAATCTGGAGGTATGCATTTTCAGACTTCTGTACTGCTTGCCTGATGGGAGAAGAGGGAGTTACTGGCATGAGACATGTCCTTGATTATGTTGGTGGCTACGTCCACAACTCTGCAATCTCTTAGAATAGAATAGAATAGAATAGAATAGAATAGAATACGTTTATTGTCATTGCACAATACTGTGCAACGAAATTCCATTGCATCTCCTTCGGTTTAAAAAGAACAAACACAACAGCCATTGACTCACATATACACATATCAGTAAAAAAAATAATAAATAGGTATTAAAAATATTTTAAAAGAATATTGCACATTATCTTGCACCCCGAATTATATTGTGCTTCCCCAGTGTTCTCTGTTAGAATTAAGTTCTTTTATCGCACATGGGTAGAAACTATTTTTTAGTCTACCGGTGCGAGCCTTCAGAGACCCGAATCGCCTCCCAGAGGGTAGCAGAGTGAAAAGGTGATTGGCAGGGTGGGATGTGTCCTGCTTGATGTTTGTGGCCCGGCGCAAGCATCGGGCCCTTGTATATGTCATCCAGGGAGGGCAGTTGAGCGTTTGTGATGCTCTGTGCAGTTTTTATAACTCTCTGCACCGCCCTTCTCTCAGCCACAGTGCAGTTAGCAAATGACACCAGGATGCCATAGGAGAGGATACTTTCCACGGCGCACCGGTAGAAGGACAGCAGCAGCGGCTGTGAAACATTTGCTCTCCGCAGAGACCTCAGGAAATACAGCCGCTGCTGTGACTTCTTCACGAGAGTGACGGTGTTCATTGTCCATTTGAGGTCCTGGGAGATGTATATTCCCAGGAACTTAAAGTCAGTGACTCTCTCCGCCATGTCTCCTTTGATGTAGAGAGGAGCAGGTTCCTCTCTCCTGCTCCTGAAGTCAATAACCAGTTCTTTTGTTTTTGTTGGGTTGAGTACCAGGTTATTTTTAGTACACCAGACAGTCAGTTTTTGGACTTCATCTCTGTAGGCAGACTCGTCGTTGTTATTTATCAGCCCCACCACAGTCGTGTCATCCGCAAACTTGATGATCCGGTTTGTGCTGTGTGTTGGTGTGCAGTCATAGGTGTATATTGTATATAAGATGGGACTCAGCACACAACCTTGTGGCGCTCCTGTGCTGAGCGTCAGGACTGGGGAGTGATTGGACCCCATCCTGACAGTCTGTGGGCGGTCTGTTAAAAAGTCCTTGATCCATCTGCATGTGTTGGCATTAACACCCAGATCAGACAGTTTGTCCAGCATTCTGCTGGGGATGATGGTATTAAATGCAGAACTAAAATCTACAAACAACATCCTCACATATGAGCCAGGGCGCTCCAGCTGTGACAGTGCAGGATGTAGAGCTATGTTGATGGCATCCTCTGTTGACCTATTAGCTCTATATGCAAACTGATGCTGATCCAGGGTGGGTGGGAGTGAGGATTTAATGTGGGCCAGGACCAGCCTCTCAAAGCACTTCATCACAGTTGAAGTGAGAGCAACAGGTCTGTAATCGTTCAAGCTGGTGATAGATGTTTTTTTGGGAACAGGCACGATGGTAGCAGTCTTGAAGCATTTAGGGACAGTGCATGTTGACAGAGAGAGGTTAAAGATGTCACTAAAAACCTCCGCTAACTGGTCTGCACAGTCCCGCAGTACTCTCCCTGGGATGCCATCTGGACCAGCAGCCTTCCTGGGGTTGCTCTCCTGACATCCTCTGTGCTCACAGTGAGTGCCAGGTCGTCGGTGCTGGATGTGGCTGCAGGTGCCGGCTCCGCCTCATTCAGCTCAAAACGGGCGAAAAAAGTGGTTACGCTCCTCAGCTAGCGAGCTGCTACTGCTGCTGATGGTCGCCCCCCCCGTTGCCCTTGTAGTTGGTAAGTTGCTGAATACCCTGCCAGACACGCCGAGAGTCCCTCTCGTTAAAGTGCCCCTCTAGCCTTCTTCCATAGGCTGCCTTTGCCTCTTTGATGGGTCTCTTTAGTTTGGTTCTGGCAGTGCTGTACAGTTCATCATTGCCAGATCTAAAGGCTGAGTTGCGTTCCCTCAGCAACTTCCTGACATCCCTGGTCATCCATGGTTTGCTGTTTGGATGACACCTGACCTCTCTGTCGACAGTGACGTTATTGATGCAGTTCTGTATGTAGAACATGACTGGATATGTAGTCTGATATGTCCTGGTTTGCAAGAAGATCCCACTGGGTGCGCTCAAAGTAGTCCTGATGTTGGGCGGCAGCGCCCTCAGGCCAAGTCTTTATGTTTCTTACACTGGGCTTAGTTTTCATGATGAGAGGTCTGTATGCTGGGGTGAGAAAGAGGGATAGATGGTCAGACTGGCCGAGGTGAGGGAGGGGGGAGGCTTTGTATCCATCCTTGATGTTGCTCTATACATGATCCAATGTGTCTTGACCTCTCGGTCTTGGATGGAGCTGTACTTGAACCAGGCTGTGATGTGTCCCGATAAAATGCTTTCTATGGCTCATCTGTAGTTGTTTGGGACATGCCTAACTTCTAAGGAAGTAGAGTGTTGGTGTGCTTTATTGGCTATAGTTTTGATGTGGCTGGTCCAGGGTAAATTGCTGCGTAACTTAAACTTCATGTTCCTAGGAATTTGTAGCTTTTGACCACCTCTATTTCGACACCATCAATGTATACCAGGGTATGTGCGCTGCTTTGCTTCCTGAAGTCAATCACAATCTCCTTTGTATTGCTGACATTTTGAGGGAGAGGTTGGTGTCTAAGCACCAGGTTACGAGGTTCTCAATATGTAGATGAAAATACCAAAATTGATTGTTCATCTCTAATTATTCCTGAACTGTGGGGATAGTTGTGAGTTAGCTGCATTGGTGAGCCTAGAACCATATAAAGGCATGATCTGTAAATGTTCATCCCTAAATGACATTAGCAATTTCCCACTTTTTAACGATACCACTTTTTAAGAAAGTCGGGAGAGAAAAGAGGGAATTATAGACTAGTTAACCTGACATCAGTGGTGGGGAAGATGCTGGAGTCAATCAAAACAGATGAAACAGCAGCACATTTGGATAGCAGTAACAAGATCGGTCTGAGTCAGTGGATGTAGTGTACCTGGACTTTCAAAAAGCATTTGATATGGTCCCATAGGAGATTAGTGGGCAAAATTAGGGCACATGGTATTGAGGGTAGAGTGCTGACATGGATAGAAAATGGTTGGCTGACAGGAAACAAAGAGTAGGGATTAACGTGTCCCTTTCAGAAAGGCATGCAGTGACTAGTGGGGTACCGCAAGGTTCGGTGCTGGGACTGCAGCTATTTACAATATATATTGATGATTTTGATGAAGGGATTACGTAACATTAGCAAATTTGCAGGTGACACAAAGCTGGGTGGCAGTGTGAACTGTGAGAATGTTATGAGAATGCAGGGTGATTTGGACAGGTTGGGTGAGTGGGCAGATGCATGGCAGATGCAGTTTAATGTGGATAAATGTGAGGTTATCCACTTCGGCAGCAAAAACAGGAAGGCAGATTATTATCTAAATGGTGTCAAGTTGGGAAAAGGGGAAGTACAATGGGATCTGGGGGTCCTTGTTCATCAGTCAATTAAAGTAAGCATGCAGGTATAGCAGGCAGTGAAGAAAGCGAATGGCATGTTGGCCTTCATAACAAGAGGGGTTGAGTATAGGAGCAAAGATATCCTTCTGCAGTTGTACAGGGCCCTAGTGAGACCATACCTGGAGTATTGTGTGCAGTTTTGGTCTCCAAATTTGTGGAAGGACATCTTGCTATTGAGGGAGTGCAGCGTAGGTTTACAAGGTTAATTCCCGGGATGGTGGGACTGTCATATGCTGAATAAATGGAGCGGCAGGGCTTGCATACTCCGGAATTTAGAAGGATGAGAGGGGATGTTATTGAAACATATAAGATTATTAAGGGTGTGGAGACGCTAGAGACAGGAAACATGTTTCCGGTGTCGGGGGAGTCCAGATCCAGGGGCCACAACTTGAATAAAGGGTAAGCCATAAAGAACGGAGATGAGGAAACACTTTTTCACACAGAGTCTGTGGAATTCTCTGCCTCAGAGGGAGGTGGAGGCTGGTTCTCTGGATACTTTCAAGAGAGAGCTAGATAGGGCTATTAAAGATAGCGGAGTCAGGGGAAATGGGGACAAGGCAGGAACGGGGTACAGATTGTGGATGATCAGCCATGATCACATTGAATGGCGGTGCTGGCTCGAAGGGCCGAATGGCCTACTCCTGCACCTATTGTCTATTATCTATTATCTATTATAGTGAACCAGATGGATTTATGACATTTTGATATGTTTATACTTACCATGACTAAGACTTGCTGTAAGTTCACATGTACTTAATTACAGCATTTTTAATTAATTTACTCGGTTGCCATGTTAGGATTCAAATTTTTGCCTCTTGGGAAATAGTCTTGACTTCTGGATGATGGTTCAGTAACATAAACACAATGCGTACCACATTCAAATGGGAATGGGATCAAGGGTGCAGGAAGGGTGGGCACATAGTAAAGTTGTTCAAAATAGATGGGAAAAACGAAATCATCACAAAATCTGGCTGGATCGAATCAAGTGTTGTAACCTCTTTCTCTTCAGCCGGAATGGCAGCATTTGATAGAGTATCAAAGCTGGTGCACTTGGAGAAGGCTGATGGTCAATACAAAAGGGAGGAAAAGAAAAGGCAAAAAATATCTGCACAGATAGATTTCGATCTCAGAAGTGAAGGAATCTAAGTATTGTGAGAGTCCAAAGGTGATTAATCAGTTACCCCCAAACATAATCCAGCCATATTTGGCTGAAGAGAAACACATTTGTTATCGTCCTGCCAAATTCTGTGATAAATTCATCATTTATAGGAACAGTATTAGGCCCATCAAGTCTACTATGCCGTTCAATTATGACTGATCTATCTTTCCCTCTCAATCCCATTCTCCTGCTGTTCTCTCCATAACTCCTGACACCTGTACTAATCAAGAATCTATTAATCACCACTTTAAAAATATCAATTCTTAGCCTCCACGCCCTTCTGTGGCAATGGATTCCACAGATTTTACCACCGTCCTATTAAAGAAATGCCTCATCGCCATTCTAAAGATACGTCCTTTTATTCTGAGGCTATGTCCTCTAGTCCTAGACTCTCCCACTAGTGGAAACATCCTCTCCACATTCATTCTATCCAGCCCTTTCACTATTCTGTATGTTTCAATGACTCCCATCACCCTTCTTAACACCATCTAGTAGAGCCTTAAAACGCTCATCATATGTTAACCCTGGGATCATTCTCCTAAATCTCCTCTGGACATGTCAGCTGTTTGTAGTCCATTGATCTGAAAATAAAAGATTGGGTTTATATCAAATTAAATAACAACAAATATGGCAGAGGATGGGTAATTGCCAAGGCTTCTTCAAGGGTCTCCACCTGGTCATGGAAACTTAGAAAATAGGTGCAGGAGTAGGCCATTTGGCCCTTCGAGCCTGCACCGCCATTCAATATGATCATGGCTGATCATCCAACTCAGTATCCTGTACCTGCCTTCTCCATACCCCCTGATCCCTTTAGCCACAAGGGCCACATCTAACTCCCTCTTAAATATAGCCAATGAACTGGCCTCAACTACCTTCTGTGGCAGAGAATTCCACAGATTCACCACTCTCTGTGTGAAAAAAGTTGTTCTCATCTCGGTCCTAAAAGACTTCCCCCTTATGGTGGAGAAGCTTGCATGTGCCTAAGATCCTGAGAGCCAGGCTTCTGGTAGGGTCACCCATTGCGGGCAGGTTGAGGGGAAGTTCCTGGCAAAGTGTGGCCTAAGAAAAAAGCCTTGATGGTGAAACAGTGGACGATGGTGGCTGGCCAGGAGGTGGAATGCAACACCGGCTGAGAAAGTGGAAGAAGGCTGCAGCAGGGAGATGCTATCTTCCTTGTGAGGTCTATGCCATTGGATCATGGGTCTATTTCTGTCAAGACTCGTGCACCAGTCTCCCCATGTTAAAAGATGTCACGCACAGGCCCCCACCTGGAGGGTCATACCACAGACCTGAAGAAGTGTTCCGACCCGAAACGTCACCCATCCTTTTTCTCCAAAGGTGGACTCGACTTTGGGTGATCACCAATGATGATGAGTTTCCACAGATTATCACATTGAAACCAGAGAGGGAACAATTATTCAAGTCCACAATAGAAGGATTTTATTTTAAGTTCAAGTGTAAAAGGAGTAGGATTGGTGGTAGGAGTGGATTGGAAAGAGATGTGCTGACAAAAGAACTGAGTGGTAATTAAAACTCTGGGACTGATAGGTCACCAGGGATGTAGATAATAGTAAGGGTTGTGGAAATAATTTGAAGGGAGATGTTATTGAGGAGAGGAAGTGCAAATGAAATTAATAAAGAACGAGGAAGCGATCATTGCAAACGTTAATTAGAGCCTTGGGAGGATGATAAACAAGAAGAGATTTTCAAATAGCAGGTGAAAGTAGCATAAACACATGGTATTAAAGTGGGAGCAAATACAATCAAAAGTACACCTTTAATTGTAATTTGTCTAATTATGTTTACACAAAAAAGTCTTGTGTTTATATAGTGCCTTTCATGACTGAAAAATATTTCAATGTACGTCGTAAGTGTATTCACCATTGTATTATATGAGTATTTAATTTTAGTCAATCGTTCATTTCACATGAGTGATTTTAATAAGGTAAGCGCAAACAAAATTACATTTAATTATGGATGAGAAAGTAATATTTTCACTTGGATATTTCATTTTTTATGTTATATTTTCATTCGTCAGACTTTTGATTTGTTTTTTTTTTCCTTTACAATCTTAGTTTTCTGAACTTGTCAAAGTTTAAAAAAGTAATCCTAGTCGGCATAAATGTTTTTGTAATGTGATGGACGCATAAAATGGAAACCAACGACAGTCTATGGATCTGATGCGCTACAATGCTGAGAACTATCTTCTGCACAATGTATCTTCCCCTTTGCTCTATCTACTGTACTTGAGTTTGACCTGATTGTATTCATGTATAGTATATCTGATCTGTTTGAATAGCATGCAAAACAAAGCTTTTCACTGTACCTTGCTACACGTCACCCATCCTTTTTCTCCAGCGATGCTGCCTCACTTGCCATTACTTCAGCACTTTGTGTCTATCTTCGATTTAAACCAGCAACTGCAGCTCCTTCTATGCGTAAACTTAGACCTCTCGTACAATGAATCATATGTTCAGAAAAATTGTTTAACATGCCGTAATGGATGACTTGCTACATCACTAATGTTTAAGAAGGAACTGCAGATGCTGGAAAAATCGAAGGTAGACAAAAATGCTGGAGAAACTCAGCGGGTGAGGCAGCATCTATGGAGCGAAGGAAGCATCTATAGACTGAAATATGAGGTGCTGCTCCACCAATTTGCGGTGGGACTCACTCTGGCCACGGAGGAGGCCCAAGACAGAAAGGTTGGATTCGGAATGGGAGGGGGAGTTGAAATGCTGAGCTACCGGTAGATCAGGTTGGTTATTGCGAACTGAATGGAGGACGATAACGCCGTCTTCTGCTCGGATTCAGGGTCGGTCCGCAGATTGATGAGCATCTGCGACCAGTTTGAGTCGGCCACGGGAGCCAGGGTGAACCGCAGGAAGAGCGAGGCCATGCTCTTTGGCAACTGGCCTGACCGATCTTCCGTCCCCTTCTCCATCAAGCCTGACTTCTTGAAGGTGCTGGGGATCTGGTTCGGGGGGGCTGAGGCGTGTGACATGAATTGGCTGGAGCGGATAGCCAAGGTGGTGAAGAAACTGGAGCTGTGGAAGCAACGGTCCTTCTATAACGGGGAGAAATTTGGTGTGAGGTGCTCTCGAGGCTGCTGTACTTGGCGCAAGCGTGGCCTGTCCATCCCTCCTACGCCACAGGGATCACCCGGGCTGTCTTCCAATTCATCTGGGGGACGAGGATGGACTAGGTGCGATGGGCCTCAATGCACAAGTCAGCAGACAACGGGGGTAAAAGCGTGCCCAACGTTGCACTCACCCTGATGGCCACCTGGGCACGTGGGCACCAAGTGTCACTACCTGCTGAGGTTCTACCTGTCCCCGGTGTTGCGAAGGATGGGCCTAGCGCAGATGCCCATGCAATGTGCCAGTTAGCTGGCCATCTGTCGTTGGAAATGACTCCATGGATCCTGTGGCGTGGTTTCCAGAGCAACTGCCCAGCTTGTCTGGCAAAATGCCTCATCGCCAGAACTCACCAACAAGCACCAAGACCTGGCTTGGCTGGCGGTGAGGGGAGCCCTCCCAGTCAGATCCTTCCTACTCCGTCGGAACCTCACTACCAGCGCACGCTGCCCTCGGGACGGCTGCTATGGAGAGGAGACGGTTGCTCACCTCTTTGCAGAGTGTGGATTCGCAAAGAGTGTCTGGAGAGGTCTACAAGGGTCCCTGTCACGGTTTATTCCGAACAGCTCCGTCACAGAGGACTCTGTGATTTACAGACTGTTAATCATCTAAATGCTAAAAGGTCATCAACTCGGTAAAAGACGCTCTTTGGTCTGCCCGAGCGTTGTTCACCACCCAGCGGAGCGAGACGTCCATCGGGGAATGTTGCCGACTGGCCCGCTGCAGACTGAAGGAGTACATGCTGAGAGATGCACTGAAGCTCGGTGCAGCCAACGCCAAGGCTCAGAGGGGGAGGACCACAGTCTAGGGGGTCCTTCCGCTGCTGGACTTGGGGGGCAGGGTGTGGTGGAGACGCCCCTCAAAATAAGGGGAGGGATTCCACGCCAGTGGGCCACATGAGTGGCAAGGATGTGGGGTAAAATTGTGATTTGGGGAAACTGTATTGTGTGTGTGTATATAGCCTCTGAAAATGTTGGATGGAGTTTTGTAAGGATTATGTATTGTATATAGACTTTCTTCGAGAAATAAATATTTTGAAATTTGAAAAAAAAGAACTGAGCGGAGGTGTTGGGCGAAGTGATCGCCAAGCCTACGCTTAGTCTCACCAATGTAGAGCAGCTGGCACTTAGAGCAGCGAATGCAATAGATGAGGTTGGAGAAGGTGCAGGTGAACCTCTGCCGCACCTGGAAAGACTGTTTAGGTCTTTGGATGGAGTCAAGGGGGGAGGTAAAGCGACACGTGCACCTAACGCCACCATGCTAAACAATCACTTTCCAGGCAGTTCAATAGACAATAGGTGCAGGAGGAGGCAATTCTGCCCTTCGAGCCAGCATCACCATTCACTGTGATCATGGGTGATAATCCACAATCAGTACCCTGTTCCTCTTTCTCCCCACATCCCTTGACATATCTTTAAGAGCTCTAGCTAACTCTCTCTTGAAAGCATCCAGAGAATTGGCCTCCACTGCCTTCTGAGGCAGTGGAGGGCAATAGATTAAAAAAAATAACTTTTCACATCAGGGGCTCCCATTGCAATTCCCTCCCTGAGTAGGCGTGTATGTGCACACCCACTTTATGCATGTTTAAGTGATTTCGCTCATTGCATTGTCACGCAGCCTCCCGCCGAGGTTCATTGGTGAATTTGCCGATCAATCGCCCTTTCTCCAAGCTTCTCCTGCACTCGGGGAGTCGCCTGCGAGCTAGAGCCGGAGCCAGCTTGGCAGTGAATGGTTAACGGCGCGGGCGCGGGCTCCGGATTGCCTGCGGCATCGCCATTACTGTGGCCCCGCGGTCGGAGCAGCGACAGCAGAGAGAGAGACAGAGACAGAGAGAGGAGGTGTCACGGCCACCGCACTCAGCCTGACACACACGGGGAATGTTCGCCGTTGCTGGAATGACCGGAAGGTAAAACAAAAATCACGACCAAGGGAGAAAAAAAGAGTGCACTTTTCATTGTACTTGTACGGGCTTTTGAAGTTGTCTTCATTTTAAATGTGTGTCAGCGCCACCAGGGCTGCAGCCAAGGCGGCGGCAACAGCTCGATGGCTCAAATTATTGCTTTCTCCTTGTAGGTTTAGTTTTTGTTCAATTCATGCAAAAGAAGATGGAGACGAGGCAAACTGCTCCAGTATTAAATTGCTCGCTCTTCACCCGGCGATCGAAGATTCATTAAAATTTCAGTCAATGTGCTAACCCCAAAGTTTTGAGATTAACACGAGTTACTTAGTCGAGAGTCACCACACCCTAAAGTGCCAGAATAGACATGTTAACATCTTTTTAAAAAGTTACATTGTATCAAAATGTATAACCTGCGGCCTAAGATAATGCCTCCCTCGCGTACAATGAACATTGCTGAGGGATTTATGGTGATTTTTTTTTTGCTAAGAAAAAACAATATCCCCAAGTGCACATTTGAAGTAAATTCAATAACGGGCTGAGGAAGCAGACTGGAAATAAGGAGAAAAAAAATTACACATTGGAGCCAGAAACTTACTCATCACGATGTGTAATCACTGCGAAGGCAGAAGTGGAAAAACTCTGACTATAAGTAATATCAGTTTTTATTTCTGGCAAAAAAATTAGGATGTGATCTATTTTGATTTTTTAGATTCACTTCCTAATCATTTGCTGAGTAGCTTTAAAATGAAGTTAGCCAAATTGTAGAAGTGACTGTGGAGGAAAATGTTTCTATGAACTTGTACGAGACATTTTCATTATGATTACATTGGGTGAATTTCAGTGTTAATAATTTAAAACTAAATTATTATTTTTTTACAAAATTTGTTTTTGTTTGAAATTCAGTTTCACTGAATGCTGCCTTTTTAAAATAGTAAAACATTTTGGAGTACCTCTTTGGCTTCTGACATAGAATGTGGCTATTTTGGAGAATCGCGTCCATGTTGGCTCACAGTGCAATCACATTCCTCACTAAATTTCTCTGTAAACTATTTTTTCCCAGATTCCTGTCAACTTTTCCCATCTTCTGCCATTTGTTTGCATAGTAGCCAGTTAGCTGACCAACCCACAATGTCTGGGAGTTGTAGGGGGAAATCTCATGTGGTCACAGCGAGATTTTGCAAACTCCACACAGACATCACTGGGTGTCAGGATTGAACCAGTTGTTTGGAGCTGTGAAGCTGCAATCTACTAGTTGTGCTGCTAAGTAATGCAGGAGATGTTGCTGCAGGGGGAAAAAATCCAGGCATGTCTACTTACTAGAATGCTCCTGATCCAAAATGTCATCTGTCCATTCCCTCCATAGACGCTGCCTGACCCCGGTTCAATTTCTGTTTCACCCGCTGAGTTACTCAAGCAGCCTGTGTTTTGTTCGAAAATAGAAGGCAGTTTGTGAACAACACAAGGTTACAGAAGTAAAGAAGAAATGAATGATTCCAGATTCATTGTATGGTTGAAGTTCTTCATCAGTCAGATCATTAAGTATAGAAGTTGGGAAGTCATGGTGCAGTTCTATAAGACGTTGGTGAGGCTGTATTTAGAGTATTGTGTTCAGTTTTGGGCAGCATGTTATGGGAAAGATGTTGTCAAGTTGGAAAGGGTGCAGAGAGGATTTACGAGGATGTTGCCAGGACTCGAGGGCCTGGGTTATCGGGAGAGGTGGAGCAGGCTAGGACTCTATTCCTTAGAGCGCAGGAGGACGAGGGGTGACCTTATAGAAGTTTACAAAATCTTGAGAGGAATAGATTGGGTAGACGCAGAACAAAGTATGGGAATCGAGAACCAGAGGACAAAGGTTTAAGGTGAGAGGGGAAATATTTAATAGTATCCTGAGGGGTAACCTTTTCACACAAAGGGTGGTGGGTGTATGGAATGACCTGCCTGAGGGTAGTTGAGGAAGGTGCTATTGTGATGTTTGAGAAACGTTTAGACGGTTACATGGATAGGACAGGTTTAGAGGAATATGGGCCAAACATGGGACTAGTGTAGGTGGGACATGTTGGCCGGGCGGGTAAGTTGGGCTGAAGGGCCTCTTTCCATGCTGTAAGACTCTATGGCTTGTAAGTGAAAAGGAATTTGAAATCATTTTACAATTGTAAAATAAAAACTGGTGAACGGGAAGATAATATAGGACTGTGAGCCGGTTTTATATGTTGAATAAGCTATGTCACTCACATGCCCAACACTGGCTCCTTGACCAGATGCTCTATCTGGATGGTCACAGGAAGAGATTACCAGATGGACAGAGGAATGGATTTGAAGATGTGCTTGGATAAGTCCAGCATCTTTACTGACGACTCAAAGTGGGGAAGAGATTGGTAGTGGGAACACTGAGTCTGTGAGTGAAGATTACAGCAAAGCCCTGTGACTGTATCTGAAGAAGTGTACCTCCTGTCCATCCTACATTAGTCTCTGGTCCCCTCAGAATTCAGAAACTTGGCGTGAAGCAAGTCATCCTTTCTCCTGAGCGACTGCCCAAGTAGGATATGTGGACAGGATCTAATGAAATATTGGACTTGAGCAGCGGGTTTTTGGATAAACGTCAGCTTGTGAAGGGTGAAAGATGGTGGCTGACCAGAACAATCAGAACAATAACTGAGGCTGAGGTGATACAGGGAATGGTGATATTATAGAGGTGGACGTAAGCAGTATTTGTGATGGAGAGTGAAAGGCCTTGAGCGATCAGGAAATGATCAATTAAATTTCAATAGTCCTTATAGAAATAAAATATGCAATGAGGCCAAATGTGATTTAAAAAGCCAAAAGAAGGGTCCGGAACTGAAAATTTCTTAAGGGATGTTGTCTGACCCGCTGAGTTACTCCAGCAATTTGTGCAAATCTGTGGCTAAATGGCTAGGTCAGAGCTTGGGTATCCTGCTGTGAGTAATTCACCTCCAGACTCTCAGAGTCGTCTTAGTAAACTAAGGCACAGACACAAAGTGTCAGACACAATGAGCTAATTCACTATAACGCTGAAACTGAACTGGAGACGGGGAAACTGATTAATGGAATAATTCAGTAATTATTCACAGCAACCTGAAAACAAAAAGCTGTTGGAGGGAAAATGGGCGGCACAGGGGTAAAGTTGCTGCCTTACAGGGCCAGAGACCTGGGTTCAATCCTGACTACAGGTGCTGTTTGTATGTTCTCCCTGTAACCTGCCTGGATTTTCTCTGGGAGCACCGGTTTCCTCCCACATTCCAAAAAAGTACAAGTTTGTAGTTTAATTGGCTTGGTAAAATTATAAGTTGTTTGTAGGATAGTGTTAGTGTGAGGGGATCGCTGGTCAACATGGACTCGGTTGGCCAAATCTTCTGGTGGTGATACTTGTGTCAAGCCTAGACCTGCCCTCATTCACTATGTGCTTTCAACAAGGGTAATAGTTGCAATGGAATACTAACAGTTATACCTCTATTGGCATTCTTGGCATGGTTTGCCAATTCAACACAATCCATTTAAAGCAAAGGTCCTGGCAATCATTGTAATTGGTATAAATTGCAGATGCTTCATGTCTGGGGAACATGGATTAGGTGACGTTTTGGTACAAGACCCTTCTTCATACTGATAGTGTGAGGGGGTGGGGGGGAGAAAGAAAATGGAAGAATTGAATGGTGAGGGTGGTTTTTGATAGGCAGATGGTTATACAAAGGCCAGAAATGAAAAGGCAGAAGGTGTCGGACAAAAAGAATGAAGAGTTGTGAATTCTGAAGCTAGAGGAAGGAATGTAGGTGAGAGGGGGGAGCGAGAGAGATGCGATTCCAAGATGGATACAGAGATGGGGGGGTGGGCCGTGAATGGGGGAAAGAAGGGTTGGCTGTGGGTTGTGGGGGAAGAAGGGATGATGGGGGGGGGGGGCTTTTACACTGGGTAATTCAGTAGGCCTTGGTGGACTGCGCACAAGTGTTCGCCAAAACAATTGCTGACCCTATGCTTGGTCTCGCCGATGTATAGGAGGTCACATCGGGAACCCAGAATACAATAGATGAGATTAGAGGAGATGCCCCTGACCATTTGTCCTCCATGAAAGGACCACTGGGGTCCCTGGATGGAGGTGAGGGAGGGGGTATAGGGACAAGTGTTAGGTGGTATAGGAACAGGTAACAACAGAGTTGCTGCCAAGTTTTTAGGGTGAAAAAGGATGCTCTTAAGTATTTTAATTTTTTTGTAATCTTATTGAAGATATAACTTTTTATCCATTCTTAAAATGATTTAAGGAGGGCCACACTGAGCCTTCTATTTTCTGGATTTTAAGTGAACAATAAACTATTTGTTAGCAGGAACATTTCCAACATTCCAAGTTGATAGCTGAATGGTGGCCATTATTATGGTCCCCCAATCACACGTTTGGGATTTAGGTTCTTTCAATGTGATTGTTGGTGAGCCTTTTTGAGAAGCATTATATCATGGTATTTGTTAATGCAGAATGTAGCAATCGTGGTTTTGTTGGGCTTTTAAGCTTGCCGAACCTTTTCGCAACAGGGACGTGCGTTTGGGATTATTGCAAGTTCGTAATTACATGTCGAACGTGCCTTTTACACTGGGTAATTTTTGTGATCCTACAGTTCACTTCTGCAGAAACATACATTGTATCCATGCCATGTGACATGTTCATTTGTACCTGTATGTCAAAACACGTTAATATATTTTACCTCAAAACAATGTTATACTTTTCAAATTACTTAAGTTGTGGCGATCTCTTCTTGGATATTGATTTATGGATGTAGTTAAAAGATTCATCAAACAAAGCATGCTACAATGTTATTTATCTATTGAGAGATCCTATGAAAGTGATAATTTGTTTATGTAATCAAGGAAAGTATGCAGTTGCTAAAGAATGAGAACAGTAAAAGGATTGTTAGATAGGGTATGAGAACCTTGATAGATCTCAAACTTGTTTTATGTACTAATTCTATTTCTCCAGTTGTTTGTTGAAGGAATTAGAAACCATCCTGTCTCAGTGCATAAAGAAGCTTGATGACTTGGGTTAAAAGATCAGTAATAAAGCTCTCAAATGTGAGAATTTGAAATTTATCAGCAATAGAAGTCATGGAGTCATTTAACAACATTACAACTACATGCAAACAGCTACAGCTGGAGTAATCATCTAGCAGAGTGCTGCATCAGGCAGAGCTTCTGTCTCTCAGCACCAGAGACCCGGGTTCAATCCTGACCTCTGGTGCTGTCTGTGTGGAGTTTGCACATTTTTCCTGTGACCGCATGGGTGTCCTCTGGATGCTGCAATTTCCTCCAACATCCCGAAGATGTGCGGGTTTGTAGGTTAATTGGTCTCTAATTGTACCCCTAATATGTAGGGAGTGCATGCGATAGTGCAATAACATAGAACTACTATGATGGCTGATCAGTGGTCAGAGTGGACTTGGTGGTTGAAGGGCCTATATGCACATTGTATCTCTAAACTAAACATCCCATTAAAATGTTATTATCAGATGTAAACTGAAAAGTTATTGTACACTAATTAAATATGACACAAAAGGAAATATCCTACCTGGCAAAGAGTCCTACCTAGCACACCCCCTCCCCGGGCACTTTCCGTTGCAACCGCAAGAAATGCAACACCTGCCCCTTCACCTCCCCCCTCGACTCCATTCAAGGACCCAAGCAGTCGTTCCAGGTGCGACAAAGGTTCACCCGTATCTCCTCCAACCTCATCTACTGCATCCGCTGCCCTAGATGTCAGCTGATTTACATCGGGGAGACTAAGCGGAGGTTGGACGATCGTTTCACCGATCACCTCCGCTCAGTCCGCAATAACCAACCTGACCTCCCGGTGGCTCAGCACTTCAACTCCCCCTCCCATTCCCAATCCGACCTCTCTGTCCTGGGTCTCCTCCATTGCCAGAGTGAGCAACAGCGGAAATTGGAGGAACAGCACCTCATATTCCGCCTGGGGACCTTGCGTCCGGATGGCATTAACATTGAATTCTCCCAATTTTGCTAGCCCTTGCTGTCTCCTCCTCTTCCTTAACCCTCTAGCTGTCTCCTCCCACCCTCCCATCCGCCCGCCCTCGGGCTCCTCCTCCTCCCCTTTTTCCTTCCTTCTCCCCCCACCCCCCATCAGTCTGAAGAAGGGTTTCGGCCCGAAACGTCGCCTATTTCCTTCGCTCCATAGATGCTGCTGCACCCGCTGAGTTTCTCCAGCAATTTTGTGTGGCAAAGAGTCTGGTTTTCCTTGAGGAATCTGTATCTGAAATTTGGCGTATAAATGCACTGAGATATTGTGTATGTGTAAAAAGCAGCTGGTGAAGTTTTTCATAAAATGCTAAAAGAAGCAAAGGTGTCGGATAAAATGTAAAAACATGGAAACAATTAGTTGGGTCTTTAGTGATCGGGATTAGAATCTTCCCTTTCTAAATTGCTCCATGGATTTGATTTCACAAAGTAAGTGGTGATTAGTCACATTTGCTGATAACCTTGTGAGGAACCGTTTATTATGAGAAGGATTATAGGAAGAGCTGTACAACATTTTTTATTCCAGATTAAATGTATATGAAGAAGTGGATGATTTAACTTCCACATTCATTAACTGTATATGCACTGTTGGTGTATGTACCTAGATATAGTGAAGAGCTTTGTTTCCGATGTGGAAAAAATTGTCAGTTTTAAAATGTGTGTTTATGACTGTAGACATACATCTAGACTCATCATGCTATATATAATAATTAATAACTGTGCTGCTGTGTACTTTTACCAAATTTTCTCAGAATCGATGTCCTACGATCTATGCATTCTATATACCAAAGTTACTACAATAATTTAGAACATCATCCAACCTCATCTATTGCATCCACTGTTTTAGGTGTCAACTGCTCTACATCGGTGAGACCAAGCGCAGGCTTGGCGATCGCTTCGCCTAACACCTCCGCTCAGTTCTCTTTTTGAAATTTCAAAATAGACTTCATTCAAGAAATAAATATATACAATACATGATCGTTACAAAACTCCATCCAACGTTCTTGGAGGCTATACATACATACAATACAGTTCCCCAAATCACAATTTTTGGGGAAAGAGGTACACAACCGTCTCCTCTCCATAGTAGCCATCCCGAAGGCAGCATCTGACTGGGAGGGCTCCCCTCACTGCCAGCCAAGCCAGGTCTTGGTGCTTTTTGGTGAGTTCTGGCGATGAGGCATTTTGCCAGACAAGCTGGGCAGTCTGCTCTAGGAACCACTCCACAGGATCTATGAAGTCATTTCCCTGCAATGCCTGCAGGACGTTCCAAGCTGACCACTGCCCGATGGATTTATGGTCAAAGGTGTTGGTCCAGAAGAAGCTTTCCACGAACGACAGATGGTGCGGCAATGTCCAGCTGACTGGCACATTGCGTGGCATCTGCTCCAGGCCCATCCTTCGCAACTCCAGGGACAGGAAGAACCTCAGCAGGTAGTGACACTTGGTGCCCACGTGCCTTGGCTCTACGCTCTGCCTGATGCAGCCACACACAAAGGTGGCCATCATGGTGAGGGCGACGTTGGGCACGTTATTACCCCTTGTTGTCTGCCGACGTGCATTGTGGCCCGTCGCTCTGCTCAGTTTGCTTTTAAAATTTCAAAATAGACTTTATTCAGGTAATAAATATATACAATACATAAATCGTGCGAAAAAAATCATCTGACGTTTTCGGAGGCTATACAAATTATTCAATACAGTCTACGTGCAACGCTCAAATTTCGTAAATTTGGCCCCCACCCTTGCCACTCAAGTGGCCCACTGGCGTGGAATCCCTTCCCTTATTTTGAGGGGCGTATCCACCACACCCTGCCCCCCATGTCCAGCAGCGGAAGGACGCTCAGTTCGCATTAACCAACCTGATCTCCCGGTGGCTCAGCACTTCAACTCCCCCTCCCATTCCGAATCCGACCTTTCTGTCTTGGGTCTCCTCCATGGCCAGAGTGAGTCCCACTGCAAATTGGTGGAGCAGCACCTCATATTTCACTCTGACAGTTTACACCCCAGTGGTATGAACATTGACTTGTCCAATTTCAGGTAGTCCTTGCTTTCTCCCTCCTTCCCCTCCCCTCCCCAGCTCTCCCGCAGCCTACTGTCTCTGCCTCTTCCTTTCTTGTTCTTACAACCCCCCCCCCCCCCCCCCCACCGCCACATCAGCCTGAAGAAGGGTCTTGACCCGAAACATCACCTATTCCATCGCTCCATAGGTGCTGCCTCACTCGCTGAGTTTCTCCAGCATTTTTGTCTACCTTTAATAATTTGGAAGGTTAATATAAACTTCAGGTTTCAATAAGGATATTGGGTAACAATTTAAAACAGAAGTAAGACAAAATGTCTTTGGAGGATGATAAACTTTTGGAACTCTTCACCTCCCAACTTTCCCTGAATTTACATTTGCGACTGAGAATGATGGAGTTTTGCACTGAAAGGAATCAGAGGAGTTAATAATGGAAAATGCTGGAAACACTTAGCAGGCCACGAGCGTCTGTACAGAGAAAGAATTAATGTTTCAGATCATAGACCCCTTGTCAGAACTGGGAATTGGGGGATGTAGAGAAAGTAGATGAGGGAAAAGATCAACTGAAATCTTGCTGATGACAAATCATATGGCCTATTTCTATTTGTTTGTATTTTATTTCTTAACTATTTCGACACGCTGGTGGCTAACTTACTTTGCTCTAACCTCCATAAAGATGAGTTTATCCAAGGCTCTGCATCTAACTGGCACCATGCTCCTTTCACTGATAATTATTGTGTTTGCTGTCCTACAATTAATCCAATAAAGCAGTGGCTTGATTTTGGAATTCTTCGTCATATTTTCAAATCCTTCCATGGCCTCGTCTGTCCCAATCCTGTGTTAAAGCTGAATACTATGATTCTGCCTATTTAACCCATCTTAAATTTAATCATTCTCAATCTTTAACCACAGATGGTGTTTGACCTGCTGTGTTCCCCCAACAGATTGTTTTTTTCTCTCTCAGTATTCCATCATCTGCAGTCCCTTGTGATTTAGTTTAAGGTCTCCACCATGGTGGATATATCTTTGCAGCTGCCAAGGGACTAACCTTTAGAAGTTCCCCACTAAAGTTCTCCATCATTGTATCAGATATTTTGGATTTTAAAGGACTTTTGTTAATGTGGCTTGCTATTGCATCTTATTTGATCAACTCTCACTAAAGTATGCTTGGGCATTTTACTTCAAAGGTGTTACACGAATAAATAATAACAGCTTCTTGTACTGAATTGAAAAATATTCAAATCCTTAACCTCTGGTGGCTCTGTAATTTAACAAATGTTTGGTGCTTTCTTTATAATTTACAATCCATTCGTATTGAAATGCTGGATTTTATGATTTGAATGCACTAGAATGGTAAAATTTGAGGTATTTTTTTGAGAAATAAAATTGAAGCACTTAAATAGCAATAGCCTATCAAATATCCCCAAATCTTTATGAAGCGTATCACTTGGAGTTTCTTTAGTCACTACGTTGGTATGCATGACATCCAATTTACAGATAGTGAGATCCCAGAAGCGGAATTAGATGAATGACTGGTTATGGTGTTTGTGAAGGAATGTTGGGCAGTATCATCTTAAGAAAATCTAAGGATATTTTAACTATCTGGAAAAGATAGGGGGGGAGCTGACTTAACTCTTCTCTGGATGGTAGCTCTATGATATGTCCTGTCTTGTTAAAGTACCTCTTCTTAATATTGTACTTTTTGTTTTAAAGATCAGTGGTAATATTGTATTTAATTGTTGATTACAAGAAGTTCAAATCGTACAACTAAATAGAATCTTTTTTGGGATAGTTGTGTTTTATCTCTCAAAGTGATATATATTTGGAATTATTTTTATGCCATGCACAATGTGGTTGATGTGATTTTGAAAAAGCATGTAAGTATGTGAACAAATCCAAATTGTCTTGTGCTTTCCTCGACAAAGATCCACAATCCTTCCAAGTTATCAAGATCAACCGATGTGATCATCGATGCTGCGTTTTCCTATTGTTTTCATGTTTTATTCTACTGAAAACTGTGAGCAGTTTTGGGCTCCATATCTGAGGAAAGATGTGCTGGCATTGGAGAGACTCCAGAGGAGGTATATGAGAATGATCCCAGGGATGTTTGGGTTTGTGAATTTGGCCATGGCCCATTTATTCTATGCCAGCTCAGAGGATCCCCATCAATCTAATTTACCACACTAATGCCCCGTCCCACTTAGGAAACCTGAACGGAAACCTCTGGAGACTTTGCGCCCCACCCAATGTTTCCGTGCGGTTCCCGGAGGTTGCAGGTGGTTGCCAGAGGTTGCAGGTAGTGGAAGCAGGTAAGGGGACTGACAAAAACCTCCGGGAACCGCACGGAAACCTTGGGTGGGGCGCAAAGTCTCCAGAGGTTTCCGTTCAGGTTTCCTAAGTGGGACAGGGGCATTATTTCCCAGTAACTCATTCTCTCTCACTGAACTGAGTTCATCATTCTCATCAACTAAACTTTGATCTTCCTCCTCCTCCTCCTCCTCCTGCTACTACTACTACTACTACTACTACTACTACTACTACTACTACTACTACTACCAGTACCTATGGTTGCTGGACCTGAGATGCCAGCAACATCTGCTGCTTCACTCTTTGTTCCATTACTTTTGGCCATCTTTAACAAGATGAGACTGTGGCTTCCACAGTCAGTGTTTGTAGTGCCACATTACACAAGCGTGCCATCACCTCTGGTGGCTCTGCTCTCAAAGAACATATACGGGGATCGTTGATGTTGGATGTACCTCTTGGTCTTTGTCCTCTGGTGTGACATTGGATATATATTTTTTAATTCCAGCTGCTAAAAACCAAAATAAAAGCAGAAATGCTAGAAATATTCAGCAGGTCATGCAGAAAGAAACAGTTGATGTTTCATGTTGATCGGCGAGTTCTAGTGAAAAGTAATGAGCCTGAAACATTCATCTTGACACTCTTCACAAATGCTGCCTGACCTACTGAAAATTTACAGGACTTTTTTGTTTTTCTTTTGCTTGTAGTAGCTTGATTCAATTCTGGGCATGCTAGGGCACCTTGGTTATGAGTCAACTTCAACTATATTGCAATAAAACTATTTCATTCATTGTTAAAGGTACTGTTAATATGAGACAAAAATTGTGTTTGAAAATTGGGTGGGAGGACATGTACAGAAAAGGCTGCTTATCTGAAGTGAACAGTCAAAAGAGATTGGCTTTGAATACCTTTACATTTTCTAATTCCTTTGTGTATGTGGTGATTTCATTTTTTAATTGGAGCCTCAACCATTTCTCTGGCACTGGTGTTAACAGACTTGTTATTATCTAGATTAATTCTGCATGTGTTTTTCTTTTTTTTAAACAAATCTGCAGTTGGCCTCGTTCCAGTCCTTCAGTTTAAAACGTACTCTGCAAGAAGGTTAAAGTGCCACCGACAGGAAATTGTGTGTTATTCATAACTGTATTTGAATCTAGCTCCCACTGGTGAAAAGACTGTTTTTCTAATTTACTGTGCCACTGAACAATGATTTATTGAAAGGCAGGTAGCATTACTGTATTAACATTTTAAAACAATTTCATAACCAGAAGATACATTTTTCATGCTGCATTAAATACTCAAATTTTCCACAACAAATTGCATAGTTGTTGCTTTCAACATTTTAAAAAAAAAGCAATGTTAGTTGTTTAGGGAATCAGAAATTGTGATTATAGCCATGAATTGGTTGGATAAGTGAATAATGCTGATGGAATTCTGCTTTCATGTATATTTTTCAAAATTCTGATGCACATGCATCAGGCATAATTATTGGGGTTGGGAAATTGTAGTTTTTGAAAGGAAAAATATGCCCACAAAATAACGTTGCATACACAAGGTATAGATTGATTATTAGATAATGTAAATTGGAGAAAGAGCAAAACAGATTTGTAGCAGCATAGCAAATCCATTTATTTCAAGTTTACAGATTACAAAGATAGACACAAAGTAACCTGGTGGGTCAGGCAGCATCTCAGGAGAAAATGGATAGGTGATGTTTCGGGTTGGGACCCTTCTTCAGGCTTGCTTCCCAACCTGAAGCAACACATGTCCATTTTTCAGAGATGCTGCCTGACCCACTGAGTTACTATCTTTGGTATAAACCAACATCTGCAGTTCTTTCTTATTATATTACAGATTGCAAATTTAGATTAACAGATTAAAAAGAAAGTTTAATATAATCATGGTGCAGAATCTTCAGCTGAAATTAAAATGTCGCCAATTTAAAAGAGAAACAGATTTCCTGAAGTATAGAATCTTTATGTTTGGTGTTTCTATGGTCACAGCTGCACATAACAGTTGGAAGCAAATAAAACATGGAAATCACATTATTGAATTGCAATAACTGGGGTATTAGGCACGAGAGATCACAGTATTACGACGTGGCCTGCTGCCAGAATTAAGAAATGTAAAAATATTAGTCTGAAGATGTGTTTTTCAACCAAGTAATAGTACTGTGTAGTCCACACATGTCAGCTTTTAAACAAAACTTTGCAAAATTATCATCTATAAATCAAAATTATTGAAAGGACCATGAGTCCTACAACAGAAACATGCCCTTCGGCCCAACTCATCCATGCTGGCTAAGATGCCCCATGTAAGTTAGTCCCATTTGCCCATGTTTGGCCCATATCCCTCTAAACTCTTCCTATCCATGTACCTGTCCCAAGTGTATGTCAAATGCTTCATGGAAGTCCCCTGGCAGCTCGTTCCATATACCCACCATCCTCTTTGTGAACAAGATGCCCCTCCGGTCCCTATTAAATTTTCCCTGTCTCACGGTAAACCAATGTCTTCTAGTTTTTGCACTACCCTGGGCGGAGTCTTTTCCCCTCGTGATTTTATACACCTCTAAAAAGTCACCTGTCAGCCGGCCGCTCTCCAAGGAGTGAAGTCTTAGCCTATCCAATCTCTTCCTTTAGCTCAGGCCCTTGAGCCCTGGCAACATCTTCGTAAATCTCTGCACTCTTTCCAGCTTAACGACATTGTACTTATAGCAAGGTGACCAAAAGTGAATACAATACTACAAATGTGGCCTCACGATCGTCTTGTACAGCTGTAATATAACGTTTCAACTTCTGTATTCAATACCCTGAAGGATGAAAGCCAATGTACCAAAAGCCTTTTTGACCACCCCATCTTCCTGTACATCATTTTCAGGGAACTATGTACCTGTGGTCCTAGATCCCTTTGCTCTATTAACTCCCCAGGGCCCAACAATTCATCTTTGATTAAGTTAGGCTGTGAACTGTTTGGTAGTTTTGGCAGCATCTGTGGAAGGGAAATGTGGTATTTCATATGCATAGTTTATTATACATAGTTACATCCAAAGTTCTGATCATAGGCTATCAATCCAAATATTGTTTCTTCTCGGGTGTTGCCAACCTGAGTAATACCAACTTTCTTTTTAGATTTGCTGCAATCCCAGTATAGTGAATTTACATTTTTTCAGGTCTTCTGATGGCAAGCATTCATCATTTGGAATAATTCTAATGGACTCAAGTTACACTTTTTCTAGTCTTTCCTCCAGCCTTTCCGTCACCTTTGGATACTTTTATTGCTGTTTATCAACATGAGGACCAAAGTTGTGCCAATGAAAGTCAAATAAGCCATTATGAGACTGAGAAACAAGAATAAAACTGTTAGACATCAGCCAAACCTTACGATTACCAAAATCAACTGTTTGGAACATCATTAAGAAGAAAGAGAGCACTGGTGAGCTTACCAATCGCAAAGGGACTGACAAGCCAAGGAAGGCCTCCACAGCTGATGACAGAAGAATTATTTCTATAATAATGAAAAATCCCCAAAAACCTGTCCGACAGATCAGAAATACTCTTCAGGAATCAAGTGTGGATTTGTCAATGACCACTGTCTGCAGAAGACTGCAAGATGCAAACCACTGGTTAGCCGCAAAAATAGGATGGCCAGGTTATAGTTTGCCAAGAAGTACTTAAAAGTGCAACTGCAGTTACATAGAAACTTAGAAAATAGGTGCAGGAGGAGGCCATTCAGCCCTTCGAGCCAGCACCGCCATTCATTGTGATCATGGCTGATCGTCCCCAAAAATCAATAACCCTTGCCTGCCTTCTCCCCATATCCCTTGATTCCACTAGCCCCTAGAGCTCTATCTAACTCTCTCTTAAATCCATCCAGTGATTTGGTCTCCACTGCCCTCTGTGGCAGGGAATTCCACAAATTCACAACTCTCTGGGTGAAAAAGTTTTTTCTCACCTCAGTCTTAATTGGCCTCCCCTTTATTCTAAGAGTTCTGTAAATAGGTCTTGTGGACAGATGAGCTGAATATTAACCTATATCAGAGTGATGACAAGAGCAAAGTATGGAGAAGGGAAAGAACTGCCCAAGATCCAAAGCATACCACCTCATCTGTGAAACGGTGGTGGGGGTGTTATGGCCTGGGCATGTATGGCTGCTGAAGGTACTGGCTCACTTATCTTCATTGATGATACAACTGCTGATGGTAGTAGCATAATGTATTCTGAAGTGTATAGACATATCCTATCTGCTCAAGTTCAAAAACAAATGCCTCAAAACTCATTGGCTGGAGGTTCATTCTACAGCAAAACAATGATCCCAAACATACTGCTATAGCAACGAAGGAGTTTTTCAAAGCTAAAAAATGGCAAATTCTTAAGTGGCCAAGTCAATCACGTGATTTGAACCCAATTGAGCATGCCTTTTATATGTTGCAGAGAAAACTGAAGGGGACTAGCCCCCAAAACAAGCATAAGCTAAAGATGGCTGCAAACCAGGCCTGGCAGAGCATCACCAGAGAAAACACCCAGCGACTGGTGATGTCTGTCAATCACAGACTTCAAACAGTCATTGCATGCAAAGGATATGCAACAAAATACTAACCATAACTACTTTAATGTACATGACATTGCTGTGTCCAAAGCATTATGGTGCCCTGAAATGGGGGGACTATGTATAAACACTGTTGTATTTTCTACTTGGTGAAACCAAAATGTAAAAAAATGGCCTTTATTAAAATCTGACAATGTGCTCTTTACCTCATGTGATTTATTTTTTTCTATTACAAATCTCAAATTGTGTTGTACAGAGGCAAATAAATATATGATGGGTCTTTGTCCCAAACATTATGGAGGGCACTGTACATGTTAGGAACTGAGTAGTTTCTGTGCTGTTTTTGCAAATGTACATGTTTAGTATCTGCTGTTTTAATAAGAAATCCTGGCTGAATTCCAAGATTACTTGCTGCTTGCATGTTATCCATGAAAGGAAAATTTGCTGCCCTTGGCATCTGCAAAACTACTCTGTTTATACATAGTACACTTTCAACGTTATTAAGACATCTGTTTTAAGTGAACAACATGCCTGCTGATACTGTAAACTACTGGATTTACGTCCTCTCCACAACAATCTGAATGTAGATTTGTCAGTGCTCCAAGTTGCTTCGTCCCTGTCTCCAAACCAGCTCATTGCAACACTAGACCTCCAACTTTGTGAGCTCTTGCATTATCTCCTTTACATACACAACAATACAATACAATTTATTTGTTATCATTTGAACCTCTTGAGGTTCAAACGAAATTTGGTTTCTGCAGTCATACAAACAAGAAAAAGAACCAAGACACAACACAATTTACACAAATATCCATCACAGTGAATCTCCTCCTCACTGTGATGGAAGGCAAAGGCTTCTCTCTCCCCTGCTCTCCTCCCGATGTCAGAGTCAAAGTCCCCGGCGGGCGATGGTAAGTGTCCCACGGCCATTAAAGCCGCGCCGGGCGATGCAAGTCCGCGCTCCGGGTCTTGGTGTCGGAGCCCCCGGCGGGCGCTAGCAAGTCCCACGGCCGTTAAAGCCGCGCCAGGCGATGTAAGGCCCTGCTCCAGGTACTTTTCAACCCTGCACTCAGGCGGGAGAAGTCGCCATTGAGGAAGCACCGAAAAGCGGTCTCCCAGCAGGGACCCGCGGGCTCCCGGTGTCACTGTCCACCGGGCCGGCAGCTGGAGCCTCCGAACCTCCGGGGTCGGGTCGCAGCAGCGCGCCACCACAGCTCCTCCCGTTCCGAACTCGGCCAGCTCCGCGATGGTAAGTAAGTCCGCAGCTCCGCGACTGGAGCCCCAGGTCGTTCCGGTTGGAGGCCGCCCATGGTGCTAGGCCCCAACAACAACGGAGACCCGACAGAGAAAAGGTCGGGTTCTCCGTGCAGGGAAAAGATTTAAAAGTTTCCCCACCACACCCCGCCCCCCACCCCCCGCCCCCCGCCCCCCGCCCCCCACACACATACTCAGTTTTAAAAAACCCACTATAACTACATTTAAACGAGACAAAAAATAAAAAAAGACAGACGGACTGCAGAGGCTGCTGCGACGCGAGTCGCGCCGCCCACCCAATGTTTACCCATCCTCTGTTTGCAACCAGGATGTATTATCCTTTGCTTTGCTCATGTAACATTCCCTGTATACGTGTCGGTGTGCACATGTTGACTCCAGAAATGAGCCCAATTGCCCTGTTTCTTGTTTTTAACCTCTTGAATTTTTTCCTACACAATCAAGGGCCAGTCTCACCCCAGACACACTCAGCATGAATCTCCTGTGTTTCTCTCCAGAATGTCTGTTTGCTGGATCTTGCCACTTCATTTTCATTATGGACGCTAACATGATACTGTGGCTTTGATGGAATTGTGGCTAGCATCTCATCTTGCACTAAAGCATCTTGCTCGTTTTGTTCTTTCTCTGTCCAAAATGCCACAGAAGGATGGCTCATTGCTACTTTGCAATGTCTCTGCTGACTGGCACTTTAAGCTGAACATTATATATCCTTCCCTCTTCTCGCCACTGCTTTTCTGCTGTTATTGTCTGTCATCCACTTTTAGGTGGGCTGTCATTTATCTTTCAGTTGAACATTGGGAAGAGGATGTGCTCTTGCTCATCTCCATTTGTGCCTCTGCTCACCTGCCAATGCTCTCGTCCATGGCTTTAGATCTATCTAACCTTCAGAATCCTCTGTAACAGCATTGATCTAAAACATTAGCTCCCTCCACAATTACTGCCAGAGCTGAGTGTTTCCAACATTTTCTATATATTAGATTGGATATTTCTGCATTCTTCAGCTTTTGGACTCTTGCACCCTACCAGATTATGCTCAGCATTGAATTCCATTGCTCTACCGTAGCTGCCAAGTCGAAGGTCTGTAGTCCTTCCCTTAATATCCATACCTCTCAATGGCAACCCAATCATTCTGAGGAAGGGCCCTGACTTGAAATGTTACCTATTCTTGTTCTCCAGAGATGCTGCTTAACCTGCTGAATTACTCCAGCACTTTGTGCATTTGCAGTTCCTGGTTTCCTCATTTAAGTCTCAGCTTTAATATTTGCAATTTAGACACAAAAAACTGAAGTAACTCAGCAGAACAGGCAGCATCTCTGGAGAGAAGGAATGGGTGACGTTTCAGGTCGAGACCCTTCTTCAGACTGATGTCAGGGGATGGGGCGGGATAAAGATAGAATGTAGTCGGAGACAGTAAGACTAGTGGGAGAACTGGGAAGGGGGAGGAGATAGAGAGGGATATCTAGGGCTATCTGAAGTTAGAGAAGTCAATGTTCATACCGCTGGGGTGTAAACTACCCAAGCGAAATATGAGGTGCTGTTCCTCCAATTTATGCTGGGCCTCACTCTGACAATGGAGGAGGCCCAGGACAGAAAGGTCAGATTGGGATTGGGAGGGGGAGTTGAAGTGCTGAGCCACCGGGAGATCAGGTAGGTTAAGGTGGACTGAGCGGAGGTGTTCAGCGAAACGATCGCCAAGTCTGCGCTTGGTCTCGCCGATGTAGAGAAGTTGACACCTGGAACAGCGGATACAGTAGATGAGATTAGAGGAGGTGCAAGTGTAAAGACTGTTTGGGTCCTTAAATGGAGTCAAGGGGGGAGGTAAAGAGACAGGTGTTGCATCTCCTGCGGTTGGAGGGGAAAGTACCTGGGAAGGGGGTGGTTTGGGTGAGAAGGGACGAGCTGACCAGGGAGTTTCGGAGGGAACGGTCTCTGCGGAAAGCAGACAGGGGTGGAGATGGGAAGATGTGGCCAGTAGTGGGATCCCATTGGAGGTGGCAAAAATGTTGGAGGATTATATGCTGTATGAGATGGCTGATGGGGTAGAAGGTGAGAACAAGGGGGACTCTGTCCTTATTACGGATGGGGGGGAGGGGGAGCAAGTGCGGAGCTGCAAGATATCGAGGAGACCCTAGTGAGAGCCTCATCTATAATGGAAGAGGGGAACCCTCGTTTCCTGAAGAATAAGAACATCTTCGATGCCCTGGTATGGAAAACCTCATCCTGGGCGAAGACGTAGGAATTGGGAGTGGGGGATAGAATCTTTACAGGAAACAGGGTTGGAAGAAGTGTAGTCAAGATAGCTCTGGGAGTCAGTAGGTTTATAGTAGATGTCGATCAATAGTGTGTTTCCTGTGATGGAGACGGCGAGATCTAGAAACGGTAGGGAGATGTCGGAGATGGTCCAAGTGCAGGATGGAAATTAGTGGTGAATTTGATGAAGTCGGTGAGTTCTGCATGGGTGCAGGAGGTAGCACCAATGCAGTCAACAATGTAGCGGAGGTAGAGTTCAGGGATAGGGCCAGTGTAAGCCTGGAACAGGGATGGTTCGATGTAACCTACAAAGAGGTCGGAATAGCTAGGGCCCATGCGAGTGCCTTTGATTTGGTGAAAGTGGGAAGAGTCGAAGGAGAAGTTGTTGAGGGTAAGGACCAGCTCTGCTAGGCAGTGGGGAGTATTGGTAGATGGAAATTGGCTGGTTCTGCGGTCAAGGAAGAAACGGAGGGCTTTAAGACCATCCTGGTGGGGGAAGGAGGTGTAGAGTGACTGGCCATCCATAGTAAAGATGAGGGAGTGGGGGCCTGGAAAACGGAAGTCATTGAGGAGAGGAAGAGCGTGTGAGGTGTCTTGGACATAGTATTGCAATATTTGCAATACTTGTACTGTAGGTAGTATCCTGGCTGCATCATGGCGTGTTATGGCAATTCCAATGCACAGGAACACAAGAGGCTGTGAAAGTGGTGGATTCTGCCGGGCAAATCATGGGCATCGTTCGCCCCTCCAATCAAAGCATTGCGACGAGGAGCTGCCTCAAGAAGGTGATCTATCATCAAGGAAATCCACCATCCGGATCATGCCCTCTTCTCATTGCTACCTTCAGGCAGGAGATACAGCAGCCTTGAGTTCCACACCATCGGGTTCAGGAACAGCTATTTTCCCACAACTATCATGTTTCTTTACCAGCCTACACAACCCTAATCCTACCTTGACAATGCAACATTACGTGCCTCCTATGCATCTGTTTTTTTCTAATTATGTTTTTGCACTATGTCTTTATTGCAAACTTTCCTTTAGATTTATACGTATAATCAATTTACATTTTGGTGTTTGTCTGAGTATGTTCCTGATATGTTGCTGCAAGCAATATTTTTTTAATTGTAACTCTAATATATGACAATAAAGGCCATGTGATTGGAGCAGAATTAGGCCATTCGCCCCATCAAGTCTATTCCACCATTCAATCATGGCTGATCTATCTCTCCCTCCTAACCCCATTCACCTGCCTTCTCCCCATAACCCCTGACACCCATACCAATCAAGAATCTATCTACTACTGTCTTAAAAATATTAATTGAAGGTCTCCACACCCTTCTGCGCAAAGAATTCCACAGATTTGCCACCCTCTGACTAAATATATTCCTCCTCATCTCCTTCCTAAAGGAACGTTCTTTAATTCTGAGGCTATGACCTCTAATCCTAGACTCTCCCACTAGTGAAAACATCCTCTTCACATCCATTCTATCAAAGCCTTTCACTATTCGGTAAGTTTCAATGAGGGTGCCCCTCATCCTTCTAAACTCCAGTGAGTACAGGCCCAGTGCCGGCAAACGCTCATCATATATTAACGCACTCATTCCTGGAATCATTTATGTAAACCTCCTTTGGACCCTCTCCAGAGCCAGCCCTTCCTTCCTCAGATATGGTGCCCAAAATTGCTCACAATACTCCAGATGCGGCCTGACCAGTGCCTTATAGAGTCTCAGCGTTACATCCCTGTTTTTGTATTCTAGCCCTCTTGAAATTAATAAATTTGAACTTGATGTTCATTTGAGCCAACAGAGGTCTCTGTGCCACATAATTAATGTTCATGCCATTTAACCAGCTCACCAGCAGGCATTTCATGTCCTAGTGTGTTGCGAGGTGCAGGTTGGCCACCTTCTTATCAAACTCTTGATGAACCATCATCTTGCATGGTTTTCAATAGTTGAAATGTTGGGAACCCACTTACTGTGCTTCGCAATTTAAAATGTGTTGCTGATTAGCCTTATCGATGCAGTTTATTACAGATTATTTATCCTCAATTGAGAGTGGTTTGTTCTGGGATTAACTCGTTCTTGTGTAATATTGATGCTTTGTACTCTAAATTAGCGATTAAAAGTGGTAATGGCTTGATCAGAGAATTTAGGGAATGGACCAAGTGACTACAACCAATTGAAGGATTGTGAAATAATTAGTACCTGTTTAGGAAGGAGTGTACATTAGAATGGTTGAACTAGGAGAAAGAGGAAGACCTATTGACATTATTCAATATTTGTTGAAGTAACAGGAAAACATTAATCTGTAAGCACACATCGAAGACAAAACATTGAACAATCTAGAACAGATATTGTGAATAACGTGATCTAATTCTGTGAATGGTTGCAGTCTGGATTACATTAACAAAGAAATGTCCACGCAACATGATATGAATTCCCATAAATGGAGAGCTTGCAGATGACAAAAGCAACAAGTTCAAACACAAGATGATAAAAAATCAGGGATCATTGAAATATCTTCAGATTAAACCTTCAGCCAGAAGGAATGAAATTTCAAGCCAATTCTAAGCGCTGATTAGTTTTCAATACTGGATAAGATTGTCAGCAGTAATTAACTGTTCATATTTAAATGTGGGCTCCTGGCATAACTTCTCTAACTTTCTGTGACATGTTTAATTTATGTGTATTAAGACAGATCCCAGGGAGCTTTCCAGCTTCGGTCCCCAAAGGGCAGGTGTGTAATTCGCAACATTGGGTGCCTCTTCTTATCATCCTTGGCCTTTTTCGACTTCTAAGTGTAGAGCTCTAACGAGTTCATGTTTCTATCAACAATGGGTCTCTCTGTGGTTTAATCTGATGATACTTCAGTGATCACAGTCCTTTTTCATCCTCGTGTTTGAACTTGTTGCTTTCATATAATGCACGCTCTCTATGGGAATTCATGCTGTGTTACACGGACTTTGTAAATTTAATCCAAAGACTGCATCATTCACAGAATTAGATTGCTTTATTCACTATCTGTTCTTTATTCACAACATCTGTACACCGTGGATGGATAGATTGTAATCATGCAGTCTTGCAGTCAGCTGCTGACTGGTTAGTACACAACAAAAAGATTTTTGTTGTACCTCGGTATACGTGATAATAAACTTAACTAAACATCTGTTCTAGATTATCTAATGTTTAGTGTTAGATGTTTAATTTAGAGATACGGCGTAGAAACAGGCTCTTCAGCCCACTATGTTCTACTGGCACAGCTTAATTTTATTTTCTACTGAGATAGTAATGGGCCTGTCCCATTTAGGCGATTTTTCAGTGGAATGCCGGTGAGTGTCAAGTTGCCGGCAGTCGCCTGAAAAACCGTCAAATGGAAAGGCGACTGTCAGAGTGGAACACACACACACACACACACACACACACACACACGCGCAGTTGGGGGGGGGTGCCGCGGCTTCACACGCACACTAACCACCCCTCACACACACGGGGGGGAGGGGGTGAGAGGGGGGTAGAGAGAGACGGGGAGAGTGGGAGAGGGAGAGGAGAGGGAAATGGGGGAGAGAGGGGGAGGGAGGAGATGGGAAGTGATGAGGGGAGAGAGAGGAGGGGGAGTGGGGAGAGGGGGGATTGCAGAGGGGAGGGGAGAGGGGGTTGGAGGGGCAAGGGGGTTGGAGGAGGGGAGAAGGGGGTTGGAGGAGGGGAGAGGGGGGTAGGAGGAGGGGAGAGTTGAGGGGCGAAGGGGGGAAAGAGTGGGGAGAGGTAGAGGGAGAGAGTGGGAAGGGGGAAGAGGGGAGGGGAGAGGGTCCCATCCATTCAACGTGTGGTTGCAAGGGGGGGGAGGTTGCGGCGTCACACACTAACCACCCCCCCCCCACACACACACACACACACACACTAACCACCCCCCCCCCCCCCCCCCACACACACACACACACTGGGGAAAGGCATGGGGGTGGAAGGGAGGGAGAGAGATCTCCCACCCCGTCCCATTGTGATGTCATATGTAAATAAGGTCCATTGTGATTTTACATCTGTGGGACCACGTGCAGGTTCCAATCTCCCACCCCTGTCCCATTGTGGTCATATCATATGTAAATGAGATCCAATGTGATTGGACATCTGTGAGGTGACACTGACATGCAGCAGTTTGATTTTAAAATGTTTTGATGTTTTGTGAACAATTTTATTCAAAATCTGGGGAAATAATTGACCAAATCTAGAGAGGAGTGGATTTCTGAAATCATGATAAATCCCTACCGAAATATGTTAAAATCTGTGTGTTTTTGCATCTGGTTTTCGAGGAAATAAGTTTCAAAGATACACGCACACACACACACACACTCACACACACTCTCACATATATAAAAATATACACTGTTTTGTTTTCTCGTTTATAACATTGTTTACAGAATCTTTGGTGCCTTCCCACACAGTGGGAAACTGATTCTGCTGTGTGGGGATGTTTTATGTTAAATTCTATCGTGTATTGTGTCCTTTATTTTTATTGTATGGCTGTATGGGAATTTAATTTCACAGTGCCATCTGGCACATGTGACGAATAAATGTATCTTGTATCTTGTAGAATACTATGTTTACATATTCTGTTGTGTTGCTGCAAGTAAGGATTTCATTGTTCTAACTGGGACGTGAGAGAATAAAACACTCTTGACTCTTGACTTACGTCGCTAATGTGTGGGATAGAACTAGTGTACGGGTGATCGGTGGTCGGCATGGACTCGGTGGGCCGAAGGGCCTGTTTCCACGCTGTATCTTTAAATTAAACTAAAAACACTAAAACCAGAGGAAATCTAAAGAAGGGTCTCTACCCGAAACATCACCTAATTTCTTCTATCCAGAGATGCTGGCTGCTCCATGGAGTTCCGCCGCACAATTAAAGCATGGAATAGTCTTCACCCTACCATAGTTATATACCAGGCACAACTAAATTTAAGGTAGCTCTTTTTTCCCCCAAGAGCCCTTTTTTGCTAAAGTCCGAGTCAAGAGAGTTTTATTGTCATGTGTCCCAGATAGGACAATGAAATTCTTGCTTGCTGCAGCACAATAGAATATGTAAACATAATACAGAACAGGAGATAAAAGTTCAGTGTGTCTATATACCATAGACCATATATATACACAATAAATAATCAGATAAAGTGCAATAGGCTGTTATTTTTTAGAGTTTGGTGGTGGAGGGTCCACTCCAGTTTAAATTCCATTTGGAATATTTTTGGAGGACCAGGAAAAAAAGAAGCAAGAGTTACTCCAGCTCCAGGGAGCGATTCTGCGTTGGTTTTCAGCGGTGTCGGCGAGGCTGCACAGGGCTCGAAATTAACGGTTGCCCGGGTGCCATTGACCACTCAAAGTGCAGCCGGGCAACCTAAATGCCGACTCATTTTGCCCGGCTTGGCAATCAAACACTGGTTATACCGATACATAAACACAAAAAACTGGAGTAACTCCGCGGGTCAGGCAGCATCTCTGGAGAATAGGAACGTGACGTTTCATGTCGGCGGCGGCGGCGGCGGCTGCATTCGTCTAGTATCTTTGATTGTGGGGCAAAGATACTAGGTGCGTGATGACAAAGGGTCGAAGCGAATGGTGGGCTCCGAGCAGCAGCAGCGGCCGCGACAGCGGCTGCATCGCCTCCTCCTCCCGCACCCCGCCCGGCGGAAGGAACCTTCCTCTCTCTCCCTCCTCTCAGCGTGCGGGAGGGGTTGTGAAATCGCCCTGATAACAGCCACTGCCTGCAAATCCGCCAACGGCACTTTCACAACCCCTCCCGCACGACGAGGCCGGGAGGAGGGAGGAGAGGGAGAGGGTGACGCAGGCCTCCTTCCGCCGTCTGAAGCAGCTGCACGACAGATCGTATAGCTATAGGATCTTTGAGCTGCACCGCTCGGCCCCGCACCTTCCTGTCGGCTGGCGGAGGAGGGAAGGCGTTGGCGTGGAGGCGGCGGCACTTTGGCGTTGGACAGGGACAGCCAAGGCAGCGGGGTGATGTTGTCCCAGGAGCGCTGACCTTAATCCTCCCCACCTCCTCTGCACCTTCCAACCCACCCTCTCCCTCTCTCTCTCTCTCTCTCTCTCTCTCTCTCTCTCTCTCTCTCTCTCTCTTGTACGCCCCCCTCCACCCCTCTTATCCTGGGACCCCTCCTCTCCATCCCGCACTGATCCCCATTCCCTCCTCCTCTATTCAGTCCTCACTGACATCCCGTGCTCCCCTCCCCATCTACCCCCCCCCCCCAATCTATTCATCACCCTACCCACCTTGCATTGATTCTCCTGCCCCCCCCCCCCCCCCCCCATCCATCCTACACTGGTCCCCCAATTCATCCTGTACTGACCCCCCTTCCCATCCATCCTGCACTTCTCCCCCCCATTCATACCGCACTGCTCCTCCAATTCATCCCGTACTGACCCACCCTCCATTTACCCTGCACCAATCCCCCCCATCCATCCTGTACTGATCCCCTCATGTATCCTGTACTGATCCCCTCATTCATCCCGTACTGATCCCCCATTCATCCTATACTGATCCCCTCATTCATCCTGTAGTGATCCCCCATTCATCCTGCACAGACCCTCCGATCCACACTGTCCTGACCCTCCCCCCCCCCCCCCCCCAATTCATCCTGTACTGATCCCCCCCATTCAAGAAGAATGGGGGGAACAGTTTGAAGAAGGGTCTCGACCCGAAATGTTGCATATTTCCTTAGCTCCATAGATGCTGCCTCACCCGCTGAATTTCTCCAGCATTTTTGTCTACCCCCATTCATCCTGTACTGATCCACCCATTCATCCTGTACTGATCCCCCCCCCCCCATCCTTCCCGTACTGATACCCCCATTCAACACCACTGACGTCTCCCCTCACAATTTTACATACTCCAACCAACGCGTACTAATTCACCTGCCTCAATCCATCCATTCCGCACCGATTGCCTTCTCAAACCCCCCACCGCCATCTATCCACCCCGCACTGATTCACACACCCCCTGACCCTATTGTGCTTCATGGTCTTCAGAGCGAACATTGACTGTTTGATAACGGAATGCAATCAAACGTGTTTTAATTCCAAATGTTATTATTTGTTTTGACACCTTTAAACATATTACCAAAAGAAAATTTGCTGCAGTTATGACCTTTGGCCATCTCTTGTCAGTTAGTGTAATGTTTAACCTGTCAGATGTGTATAGTCGGTTTTAACAACTATTATCATAAAATGCTTTTAGAAATTTCCTTGCAACC
Organism: Amblyraja radiata; assembly: GCF_010909765.2. Classification (NCBI taxonomy): domain Eukaryota; kingdom Metazoa; phylum Chordata; class Chondrichthyes; order Rajiformes; family Rajidae; genus Amblyraja; species Amblyraja radiata. The sequence goes on from NC_045961.1 coordinate 43,315,948, forward strand.
TGTATATTTTGTTATGGATAAATTATGGGGGAAGCGAGAGTGTTTCTGTGCAAATAGCAATAACGACCCATGCTATGGCCATGTCATGGTAATTTTCGGTCCTTCACAGAAACCATGCTTGCATCAATTGCAATGTGTAAAAAAAGTTGAGATATTGTATTGTAATTTTGCTGCATGTCATTGCGGTATATATAATGTCTTGATTGGTGAATATATTTAGTTTGTGACTTTATTTGAAGCAGAAATAATATGTGAATGTAGACAAAAGTGCTGGAGAAACTCAGCGGATGCGGCAGCATCTATGGAGTGAAGGAAATGGGCAACGTTTCGGGCCGAAACCCTTCTTCAGACTGTTGGGTTTCGGCCTGAAACGTTGCCTATTTCCTTCGCTCCATAGATGCTGCTGCATCCGCTGAGTTTCTCCAGCACTTTTGTCTACCTTCGATTTTCCAGCATCTGCAGTTCCTTCTTGAACATAATATGTGAATGCTTCATTGAGCATAATTCCAATTGGTAACTACGCACTTCATCCAAGCACATTATCACACGCTTCATGCAAACCGTCTTAAATGACCACCTAAACTGTCATTTGGCAACCTAAAAAGCTGTCAAGGTTGCCCGGCTGGCAACAGGAAAATAAAGTTAAGCGAGAGCCCTGTTGCAACCGGACAGCAATGGCGGCCAGATCTCCCACAATGCAAAGGTAGGGAGAAAGTGCCCGGCGCCGACCAGTTGCCGTGACAGTGCGCATGTGCAGGGCAGCATATGAGCACAACCACGGCCGATGATGCGCTGGCCATGGTTGTGCGCATGTGCAGGGGGAGGATGTGCGGGCCGTGGCAGTGCGTATGTGTAAGGTGGCTGGCCGTGCCAGCGGATGAGGAGTGGCCGGAGAGTGGAGACCCAGACATAGATGGCGGGCGGAGACGGAGAGTGACAGAGAGAGTGATAGAGAAGGGGGCCCGCTCAGAGTTGAACGATAGGTGTCCCAGGTGCTTGCCAAGCCGGACAAAATGGCATGGCTTTTAGGTTGCCCGGCGGGACTTTAGGTCGCCATTGGCACCTGGGCAACTGTTAATTTCGAGCCGTGGCTTCACTTAGCATCAGTGGTTAATTCGATCACAGAACAGCTTAAACAAACTGGTGAGGTCCACCTTCATGCATCTGGCTCTTGATACAACAATTTACATTGAAGAAACAAAGATGCTGCTTTATACCAAAGATAGACATAAAGTGCTGGATTGACCACACCCCCTACTTTCAGTGTGAAAAAGGCTCCCGACGTGTCCCGAAGTGTCACCTATCCTTTTTCTTCAGAGATGCTGCCTCACCCACTGAGTTACTCCAGCAGAGTTTGTGTCTTACTTAAATTGAATGTCTGAAGATCTCGAATGATCATCGATCAGAGCCTGTATTTTTTAATACTGATATTAATTACTCTGGGCTTGCTGTATTTGTGTCACGTTAACCTAGTGTGGGTTCAGCAGCAGAATTCCCAGCCTGACAATCAGAAAATCTGAGCAAGTTTACATTGCCCTGTTGGGGGCCAGGAATAATCAATCCATCAGCTGATTGCAATGTCGCATGGATAGCCTACATTGTAGTCTGCATATTTTCTAGTTTAATTCTTTGAAGAGGCCATATTTTCCAGTAAACTTGCATAAAAAGGCTGCATTCCTATATTTAACTGAAGTTGTCCATTCTTGCACAAGACATGGTAAGGTTCGTGATTGGGTGTAGCTCAGACCCACCATTGCATTTGATCTGTGGAAGGGTCCCAACCCAAAACGTCACCGATCCATTTTCTCCAGAGATGCTGCCTGACCCGCTGAGTTACTCCAGCATTTTTGTTTCTATCTTTGGTGTAAACCAGCATCTGCAGTTCCTGTTTGTTACATGAAATTTGATCAGTGGATACTCCTCCAGTGGGCCTTGGTTTGGTCTGGCTGTGGAGTTGTTTCAGAAACCACAATGGCCTGGGTTGTGTGCCGATCTGATCCTGAAAATATATGGGAGAGGCATTTATATATTGATTATGGACAACTTAAAGGTGGATTTCAAAAGCAATAGTGGGCAATTGTTCCATCACGCTCTTCCACATCAAAATTAAGTTTTGACACCGCCTCTTCCAAAATCCAAGTTTCTTACATTGTTGAGTTTTCTTCAATCATTTTGCAGTTGTTCTTGAAACATCTGCGTGTTTCAGAAACTAGCTGAAACATGCATGCGATTTAAACGTGAATAATGGAAGGACAAGGATCCATGTGTCCCTTTTTAAAAGAGAACTCCCAGTAACTATGTGTAAAAGGCACAGCTGAAGTGACCACAATCAACTTTGAACAGGAAGTACAGTGTGGATGATTCATCTTTGCCTCGCCCTAAGTACTCTAACATCATCAAATCAATCTTCTGCCAATGTACTTTGCTCCACATGACATCAGGAAATGGCCAAGAGCACTTAACCCAGCAGCAGGACTATTCGCCCTGAATACATTTTGTGTTCCATCATCGGCAGCAGCTTCAATTCAGTTACAATCGCGATATTTGTCGAATTACCCATTCAAAATATTGCATTTTAAAAAATTGTTGCTGGGTCAAAATCCAAACCCCCCCCGCCCTACCTAGCACCCATCTAGAAGCACATTCACCGCCTTCTCAATTTAAGATGTATCATTGGCAGCAATGCCCACATCCTGTGTACAATCAGGATGCATTCCTAATGAGACAAGAAGTAGGGTTTGGTGTTGAAACCTTATGTTTGTGATATGTATTGACAACTTGGGTGTGCATGTTGGACATATCATGAGTAAGTTTGTGGATGACACAAATTAGTGATGTGGATAGCGAGGAAAGATTGTCTATGACCACATTAGGATCTAAAATCCAATGGAAAGTTGAGTGTAGCATAGGTAGGTGGAATTCTAGGTTGACAAGTAAGAAGTGAGAAGACCATATGACATGGGAGCAGAATTAGGGCATTTGGCCCATCAAGTCTGCTCACCCATTCGATTGTGGCTGGACTATTTTTTTTCCTCTCAACCCTATATATATTTTAGGAAATCAAATGGGGGTAGGATATCAAAGAATGTTGATGAACCTTGAGACCCGAGTGTCCCAGAAAGTGACAACCTAGGAGAGTGGACAGGCTGGGCTTGCATTCCCAGGACCACAGGAGGCTGAGGGTTGACCTGATTAAGGTATATAAAATTCTGAGGCATATGTAGCTAGAATCTTTTTTCCCATGTGAGGGGTATCAAAAGCAAGGGCGCATAAGATTAAGGTGCATGAATAGAGTTTTAAAGGAGGAGGGTTTTTTGTAAGATGGTCGATATTGGGGAAATGCTTCCAGAGGAGGTAGTGAAATAAAATTCAATCACTGTTTAAAATGCATTTGGACAGGTATTTAGTAGGCCAGGCATAGAAACATGCAGATCTAATGTGGGTAAATGGGATTAGTGTAGATGGGCAAAATTCTCAGCAAAGTTGTGGGTAATTGAAGGGTCCAGATTGGTGCTGTATAATTCTAACTATGAAATGAAATATAATATAGGATAGGGAGAGTGAAATAAAGGTTGTGCAAGATAAATTTAAAACCAATAACCAAGTTACTGTTCAACCATTATAGCAAAATACATATAAGTTGTCAGTTTTGCAAATTTTGGCAATCATATTTGAGATGGAAAATATTTTTAATATCGCTGAAGACATTTCGAAGAATTTATAGTGGTATTATATATTTACTAATGGTATGACCACTCATCACTTCAGAGACTTACCAAAAGTCATCTGCCACAGGGCCTCATCATACCCTTGAGTTAAGTACTGAAGATATTAAATAGTAAGGGTTGTTGCTTTCAATATCAGACCAGTTATAAGGATTTGTAGTGTAACATTGTAGTGTAACCTCTTGTTTATTGGAAACTGGCTGAAAGTATTGGAAGTTTATTGTGGATTTTACTTTAGAGATACAGCGTGGAAACAGGCCCTTCAGCCCACCAAGTCCGTGACTTCCAGCAATCCTCACACCCTACCACTATCCAACACACTAGGGACAATTTTACAATTATATCAAAGCCAATTAACTTGCAAACCTATACATCTTGGGAGTTCGGGAGGAAACCGGTGCACCTGGAGAAAACCCATGTGGCCAGAAGAAAGATGTACAAACTCCAAACAGACACCACCTGTAATCAGATTGAACCTGGGTCTCTGGCACTGTAGGGCAACCACTCCACCACTATCTGCCTGATGCAGGAGAACAGCGTTGCCACAGAGGAGATGAGAAATTAATTCAGGCCAACTACAATCTGCTTAATTGGTAACTTTCTCCATGTTTTTTAACCAGAGTAACTTTTCTTTAATTCTGGTTCCACATTTTTTTTTATTTTTATTTTTTTTCATTTTCAGAATTATAATTTTTTTTTTTTTTTTTTTTTTTTTTATTAGAAGTACGGTAAATTACAATAACACACAACACATATATCTTAATACATTTTTTGTACCGCTTCATTTTTTTTTTTTTTTTAAAGCTTTAAGAAAAAGATAGAAGTAAGGAAAGTAAAGAAGGTGCGCAAGAGTTGTGAAGTGCAGGAAAGTGTTGAGAAAAGAAAGCCCCTTAGAAAAGAAGTTAGAGAAGGAAGTAAAGTAAGAAAGTAGACCCTAGAAAAGAAAGAAAAAGAAAGTAAGGACAATCGCTCTATTATAACATTAAACTCTGCAGAAAGACTACCAACCAAGTCTGTTTTTGTTGTTTTATCTCCCAATGCCAGGTCCTGATACCATTTATTTATTTATTTATTTTTTAAATTACTATTGCACCTCATGCTTGTAATAGGTCCATAAACGTAGACCACGTCTTTTGGAATTGGTTTGCTTTATCTGCTAAGAGGAATCTCATCTCTTCCAGATGTAATGTTTCAAACATATTTGATATCCACATTTTTATTGTTGGTGTGGGCGCATTTTTCCAGAATTTAAGTATGAGCTTTTTTCCCATTATTAGCCCGTAATTGAGTAAATTCTTCTGATACACGTTTAATTCAGGGATACCTTCCGATATCCCAAAAATGATCCATTCTGGTTTTGGTACCAGTTTTATTTTAATTAATTTTGAAAAAATATCAAATATTCCATGCCAGAATTTTTGGATTTTTGTACAAAAAACAAAAGAGTGCGCTATGGTAGCTTCTTGACACAGACATTTATCACAGATTGGTGAAACATTAGGAAAGATTTTATTTAATTTAGTTTTTGAATAGTATAGATCTTAAATAATGGGTAGTAAGTAATATATGTTTCACATGTGTACCATTACGTTCCTGATAAGCAAATGCCCAGCATTTTTCCCCTGACCTGCAATACATGATCATTATTAAATTTCTTCGCCTTCAAGCAATTTGAAAACTGACCATGTTAACACGGAGGTCAGCACAGGAGACTCGCCTCTTTCCCCATTTAACAATGGCTTCAGTATACACTAACTGTAGCATTTACTGCATAGTGACAGCCAATTAATGCAGCAATGATTTGATGAATCGGGCTCGACTTGCGCTGCGTGTATGTATGGAGTTTGCGTGTTCTTTCTGCGACTACATGGATTCCTCTGGGTATTCTGGTTTTCTTCCCATTACCTCAAAAGATGTTGGCTGGTTAGTTATTTGGCCATCTGTAAGGCCCCCCTAGTATAAGCAGCCGGTAGTAGATTTGGAGGGAATTGATGAGTATGCAATGTAAAATGGGTTACAGGGAAATAAGTTCGGGAACGAAAAAGGGAAATGATGGAAATTCTGAGAATGGGTATTAACTCAATGGGCTGAATGACCATACCTCGTGTCAAAATGAAATATAAAGACAATAACTTTTTCCCTTGGTAGCAACAAGATGAAGGAGCTAGTTATTGACTTCAGGAAGCATGGTGGAGTACATGCTCCAAATAGAATCAATGGTGTCGATGTTGAAAAGTTCCTAGGTGTAAGTATCACGAACAGTCTGTCCTGGACCAAACACATTGAAACTACGGTGAAGAAGGCACACCACAACGTGTTTACTTCCTCAGGGGACGAAGGAGATTTGGCATGTCTCCAGCAGCTCTTACCAACCTTTCAGATGCACCATAGAAGACATACTATCAGGTTGCATCACAGCATGGTTTGCGAACAGCTCTGCCCAAGATTGAAAGAAATTACAGAGTTGTAGATGTAGCCCAGTCCATCATGCAGTCCAGACTCCCCACCATTGACTTCATCCACACTTCAGTCTCCAGGGAAAGCCACCAATATAATTGAGCACCTTTCTCATTCCTCCTCCCCTTTCCCATCAGACCGAAGACACTAAAGCTTGAAAACATGTGCAACCATGTTTAGGAACAGCTTTTCGTCCTCTGTTATCAGACCATTGAATGATCCTCCCATAAATTACGGGGTAGTCCTGATCTTCCAAGCTGCGTTCATTGTGGATGCTGGAATTTTTTCCTCTGTAACTGTAATGCTATCTATCTATTTATATATCTATCTATATTACTAACACTCTCATCTTGTTTGTTTCTATGTCTGCATGCGTGTCTGTGATGTCTGTTCAGTGATGTCCTCAAATTACGCCAAAACAGTACACGACAGCGCTTCAATTTTTGGACCACCTTACTCACCATTGTCCTGTGGTGGTTTGTATCAAGTTTCGTTCAGATTGATGGTATATTTTACGTTATTCACATTTAATAGTTTAAAATTTTAACTTTTCTGCAACTTCTCACTGCAAAAAATCCAAATCCAATTGCTGGCTAGATTGTTGCAAATCACAGAACACTGAGTACTGGTAGCAAGTGCAATTGGATTTTTTTTAAAGTTTAAATAGAGGGAGGGTGAATAAGGGGAAATGAGCCGTGCCTGCGCAGTTGGGGGCTATGGGTGAGTGGTCGAATATTTTGTTGGGGGAATGGGTTGCGTTGAGGGACCAGGCCTCCCGTGTGACACGGACCCAATGGGTCCCACTTGGTCTATCTAGTATCTATCTTCTATTAATATATATAACTGTGTGCCTGCAGTCCGGCTGCCTTTCTGCCTTTTGATTCGTTTCCATCGTGTGATGTCACAATGCCCAATGCTCGCAGATGTCCAATCACAATGCCAAATGCTCGCAGATGTCCAATCGGAATGGATCCATTTACATGTACGGCTTCCGACTGCATTTCTTCCTTTGATTCACTGCAACTCCGAAACCAGACGCAGAATCGCCGACATCTTTTCCATTTCGGTAGAGATTTCACTTTTCTTTCTAAGTATCCGCTCCTCATTACATTTCGTCGTGTTTAAGTACAAGTTTTTAATCAAATCCTTCCCCCCCCCCCCCCCCCCCCAATATTTCAAAAATAAACTGGCTTCTCACCCATAGAAGCAGCACCAGCCCCAGCCCCAGCCTCTGGTGAACGTTCCATCGTGTGATGTCACAATGCCCGATGCTCCCATATGTCCAATCGGAATGGATCCATTTACATATGCCTTTGCAGGAGCCCCAGCCAATGGTGAACGTTCCATTGTGTGATGTCACAATGCCCAATGCTCAAATACATTGTTGCCATAGAGGGAGTACAGAGTAGGTTCACCAGACTGATTTCTGGAATGTCAGGATTTTCATATGAAGAAAGACTGGATAGACTCGCCTTGTACTCGCTAGATTTTAGAAGATTGAGGGGGTATCTTATAGAAACGTATAACATTCTTAAGGGGTTGGACAGGCTAGATGCAGGAAGATTGTTCCGGATGTTGGGGAAGACCAGAACAAGGGGTCACAGTTTAAGGATAAGGGGTAAATCTTTTACGACCGAGATGAGAAAAACATTTTTCACACAGAGAGTGGTGAATCTCTGGAATTCACTGGCACAGAAGGTAGTTGGGGCCTGTTCATTGGCTATATTTAAGAGGGAGTTAGATGTGGCCCCTGTGGCTAAAGGGATCAGGGGGTATGGAGAGAAGGCAGGTACATGATACTGAGTTGGATGATCAGCCATGATCATATTGAATGGCGGTGCAGGCTCGAAGGGACAAATAGCCTACTGCACTTAATTTCTATGTTTCCCTCTCCTCACCCCTCTCTCTCTACCACCCATCACTCTCTCCCCCACCCCACTTCCCGCTCTACCCCACCCCCTTCCCTCTCTCCCCCCGCCCCCTTCCCCTACCCCTCTATCCCTCTTCCACCAGTCCCTCTACCCCTCCCTCCCCACTCTTCCACTTCTCTCCCCTACACCACCCCTCTCCCTCCCTCACCCCTCTCTCTTCCCCTCCCTGTCCCACCCTTTCTCCTACCCCTCTGTCCCTCTTCCACCACTCCCCGTCCCTCTTCCACCACTCCCGCTACCCCTCCCTCCCTCCCTCCCCACTCTTCCACTTCTCTCCCCCTTCTCTCCTCCCCCTCTCCCTCTCCTCACCCCTCTTCCATCCCTCTCTCCCCCACCCCTTCCCTCTCTACCCCACCCCTTTCCCTCTCTCCCCGCCCCCTTCCCCTCTGTCCCTCTTCCACCACTCCCCCTACCCCTCCCTCTCCCACTTCTCTCCCCTTACCCCACCCCTCTCCCTCCTCCACCCCTGTCTCCCCCTCCCTTCCCCTCCCCCACCCCTTCCCCTACCCCTCTGTCCCTCTTCCACCACTCCCCCGTCCCTCTTCCACCACTCCCCCGTCCCTCTTCCACCACTCCCGCTACCCCTCCTTCCCTCCCCACTCTTCCACTTCTCTCCCCCTTCTCTCCTCCCCCTCTCCTTCTCCTCACCCCTCATCCATCCCTCTCTCCCCCACCCCTTCCCTCTCTACCCCACCCCTTTCCCTCTCTCCCCGCCCCCTTCCCCTCTGTCCCTCTTCCACCACTCCCCCTACCCCTCCCTCTCCCACTTCTCTCCCCTTACCCCACCCCTCTCCCTCCTCCACCCCTGTCTCCCCCTCCCTTCCCCTCCCCCACCCATTTCCCTACCCCTCTGTCCCTCTTCCACCACTCCCCCTGTCCCTCTTCCACCACTCCTGCTACCCCTCTCCCCCTCCCTCTCTCCCTACTCTACCACTTCTCTCCCCCCCTCCCCCCCCCACACTCTTTCCCCTCTCTCCCCCCACCCCTCTCCCCCTCCAATCCCACTCTCCCCCTCCCTCCACACTCTTCCCCCTCTCCTTCCTCATTCCCTTACCGTGCACAGTCTCTGTCTTTAAGAAGGAACTACAGATGATGGAAAATCGAAGGTAGACATAAAAAAAGCTGGATAAACTCAGCGGGTTTGGCAGCATCTATGGAGCGAATTGAATGGTCAACGTTTTTGGCCGAAACCCGGAAGAAGGGTTTCGGCCAAAAACGTTGCCCTTTTCCTTCGGTCCATAGATGCTGCTGCACCCGCTGAGTTTATCCAGCTTTTTTGATGTTGTACCAGCCTCTCTCTCTCTCTCTGCCCTTTTCTCTTCTCTCGACTCATGCACGCCCGCTCCAACCCCTCCCCCCCCCTCACCTCTCTCCCCCTTCTCTCCCCCCCCCCTTCACCTCTCTCCCCCTTCTCTCCCCCCCCCCCCCTCTCCCTCTCCACCCTCCTCCTCCCCTTCCTCACAAAATATTTTTTGTGGGGGCGGGTCCTCAGTGTGTGTGACTGTTTGTGGAGGCGGGAACGCGCTCTCCATTCAAGAAGACGCTCATCTGTTTGTGGTGGCGCGTGCTTAGTATGTGACCAAAGATCTTATTCGCTGAATGCTCAGCGAATATTTGAATTCTTCACTAACCGTCATTCTGACTTTGCTTGTGAAGTGAAAAGTCCTGAATTGCATTTGTCTGATGCAGGGAGATTGTTCCCGATGTTGGGGAAGTCCAGGACAAGCGGGTCACAGCTTAAGGATAAAAGGGAATTCCTTTAGTACTGAGATGAGGAAAACATTTTTCACACAGATAGTGGTGAGTCTCTGGAACTCTCTGCCACAGAAGATAGTTGAGGCCAGTTCATTGGCTATATTTAAGAGGGCGTTAGATGTGGCCCTTGTGGCTAAAGGGATCAGGGGGTATGGAGAGAAGGCAGGTACAGGATACTGAGTTGGATGATCAGCCATGATCATATTGAATGGTGGTGCAGGCTCGAAGGGCAAAATGGCCTACTCCTGCACTTAATTTCTATGCTTCTATGTTTCCCTCTCCTCACCCCTCTCCCTCTCCCACCCATCCCTCTCTCCCCCACCCCCCTACCCTCTCTACCACCACCCCCTTCCCCCTACCTCTCTGTCCCTCTTGCACCACTCCCCCTACCCCTCCCTCCCCACTCTTCCACTTCTATCCCCTTACCCCACGCCTCTCCCACCCCCACCCCTCTCTCTTCCCCTCCCTTCCCCTCTCTCCCCCACCCCTTCCCCTAGCCCTCTGTCCCTCTTCCACCACTCCCCCGTCTCTCTTCCTCCACTCCCGCTACCCCTCCCTCCCTCCCTCCCCACTCTTCCACTTCTCTCCCCCTTCTCTCCTCCCCCTCTCCCTCTCCTCACCCCTCTCCCTCTCCCATCCCTCTCTCCCCCCACCCCCCTTCCCTCTCTACCCCACCCCCTTCCCTCTCCCCCCCACCCCCTTCCCCCTATCCCTCTGTCCCTCTTCCATCACTCCCCCTACCCCTCTCCTCCTCCCTCCCCACTCTTCCACTTCTCTCCCCCTTCCCCTCCACTCTCCCTCCCCACTCTTTCCCCTCTCTCCCCCACCCCTCTCCCCCTCCCTCCCTCCTCCCCATCTTCCCCATCCCCCCTCCCCCACATCTCTCTCCCCATCTCTCACCCCCTACCCCGCTCTCCTTTCCCTCCCAAATCTATCCCGTTTCCTCCTCCTCCTCTCCCCTCCCTCCCCTCTTCTCACCCCCCCCCCCCCCCGCAAACGCCGTTGGGGAAACAGACCCAACGGGTCTGCACTTGGTCTAGTTATATATTAAAACTGTGTGCCTGTCGCCTGCCGTCCGTCCGGCTGCCTGTCTGCCTTTTGATTCGTTTCCATCGTGTGATGTCACAATGCCCAATGCTCGCAGATGTCCAATCATAATGCCCAATGCTCGCAGATGTCCAATCGGAATGGATACATTTACATGGACGGCTGCCGGCTGCATTTCTTCCTTTTATTCACTGCAACTCCGAAACCAGACGCAGAATCGCCGACATCTTTTCCATTTCGGTAGAGATTTCACTTTTCTTTCTAAGTATCCGCTCCTCATTACATTTCGTCGTGTTTCAGTACACGTTTTTAATCAAATCCTTCCCCACCCCCCCCCCCCCCCAATATTTCAAAAATAAACTGGCTTCTCACCCATAGAAGCAGCACCAGCCCCAGCCCCTGCTGAACGTTCCATCGTGTGATGTCACAATGCCCAATGTTCACATATGTCCAATCGGAATGGATTCATTTACATATGCCTTTGCAGGAGCCCCAGCCCCTGGTGAACGTTCCATCGTGTGATGTCACAATGCCCAATGCTCAAAGACATCGTTGCCATAGAGGGAGTACAGAGAAGGTTCACCAGACTGATTACTGGAATGTCAGGATTTTCATATGAAGAAAGACTGGATAGACTCGCCTTGTACTCGCTAGATTTTAGAAGATTGAGGGGGTATCTTATAGAAACGTATAAAATTCTTAAGGGGTTGGACAGGCTAGATGCAGGAAGATTGTTCCGGATGTTGGGGAAGACCAGAACAAGAGGTCACAGTTTAAGGATAAGGGGGAAATCCTTTAGGACAGAGATGAGAAAAACATTTTTCACACTGAGAGTGGTGAATCTCTGGAATTCTCTGCCACAGAAGGTAGTTGAGGTCAATTCATTGGCTATATTTAAGAGGGAGTTAGATCTGGCCCTTGTGGCTAAAGGAATCAGGGGGTATGGAGAGAAGGCAGGTACAGGATACTGAGTTGGATGATCAGCCATGATCATATTGAATGGTGGTGCAGGCTAGAAGGGCCGAATGGCCTACTCCTGCACTTAATTTCTATGTTTCTATGTTTCCCTCTCTTCACCCCTCTCCCTCTCCCACCCATCCCTCTCTCCCCCACCCCCTTTCCCTCTCTACCACCACCCCCTTACCCCTACCCCTCTGTCCCTCTTTCACCACTCCCCCTACCCCTCCCTCCCCACTCTTCCACTTCTATCCCCTTACCCGACGCCTCTCCCTCCCCCACCCCTCTCTCTTCCGCTCCCTTCCCCTCTCTCCCCCACCCCTTCCCCTACCTCTCTGTCCCTCTTCCACCACTCCCCCGTCCCTCTTCTACCACTCCCGCTACCCCTCTACCCCTCCCTCCCTCCCCACTCTTCCACTTCTCTCCCAATCTCTCCTCCCCCTCTCCTCACCCCTCCCATCCGTCTCTCCCCCACCCCCCTTCCCTCTCTACCCCACCCCCTTCCCTCTCTCCCCCCACCCCCTTCGCCCTATCCCTCTGTCCCTCTTCCATCACTCCCGCTACCCCTCTCCTCCTCCCTCCTCTCCCCCTTCCCCTCCACTCTCCCTCCCCACTCTTTCCCCTCTCTCCCCCCACCCCTCTCCCCATCCCTCCCTCCTCCCCTCCCTCCCCATCCCCCCTCCCCCACATCTCTCACCCCCTACCCCGCTCTCCTTTCCCTCCCAAATCTATCCCATTTCCTCCTCCTCCTCTCCCCTCCCTCCCCTCTTCTCAACCCCCCCCCCCCCCCCCCGCAAACGCCGTTGGGAAAGCAGACCCAACGGGTCTGCACTTGGTCTAGTATATTACTAAAACTCTCATAATGTTTCTATATTTTTCGGTTTGTTTGCCTGCTTTGTACCTATATTTGCGCAAAAACGGTACACGAAAGTTATTGACATTTTAAACTTAAAAAAATAAAACAGCGCTCCCACTTGCACCCCCCCCCCCCCCCATTTGCTGTCTACTTGACTGGCATCACAAAGGACACCTCTTTGCACAATTTCAAACCATCTTTTTTTCTTCGCCTCACAACGGGGCCACAACGACTCCACGGTAAGTTTCCTTCCATTTTACTGCTGGCGGGGAGGGAGAGGAGCGGGACACGGGGCAAGGAGTTGGAGCCGGTGCGGGGTCCGGGGACGGGGAGAGGCTGCGCCGGCGACCTGTCCGCGGGGAGGGAGAGGATTGGCCCCGTGGCAAGGACATTTTCATTGTGGGGGGGGGGGGAGTGGGGGAGCAGGTGAATAGAGGGAGAGGAGGGGGGTAGGCGAGAGCGGTTATGGTGGGAGGGAGTGACTGAGGGTAGGGGAGGGAGAGGTGAGTGGGGGAGGGGAGGAGGAGAGGGGAAAGAAGAGGAGGGGGAGGGATTGCTGGGGGAATGGAGAAGGATAGGGGTAGAGACGGCGAGGTAATGGAGGAGCAAGGGGAGAGGGTGAGGGGAGGAAGCAGAGGAGAGTTGGTGGAGGGTGGGGAGATGGAGGATAATGAAGGAGGGGAATAGGGGACTGAGGGAGAGATGCGTTCACACTGATCCTATATTTCACAGGTTATTGCCATTTTAAATTTAAAAAACATCGCAGTCGCGCACCCACTTGCCGGCCGCGCCTGCGCAGTTGGGGAGGGTTGCCGTGACTCGCATCACAACGGGGATCTCTGGCGTCACAATGGGAACCCGTCAGCCGCGCCTGCGCAGTTGGGGGCTATGGGTCAGTGGTGGAATATTGCGTGGGGGGGACCAGGCCCAACGGGTCCGCACCTGGTCCAGTAATGATACCATAAAATTATATTCACTGTATCTCGGTATTTCAAAATATTGTTCTCTTTATATTGCCTGTTGTACTTCTATATGGCTTGATTGTACTTGTGTGTAGTATGATCTGATTTAATTGGATAGCACACAAACAAACATTTTGCTGTATCTCGGTATTTCGCACAAACGGTGGCGGGTGTATGGAACAAGCTGCCGGAGGTGGTAGTTGAGGCTGGGACTATCCCATCATTTAAGAAGCAGTTAGACAGGCACATGGATAGGACAGGCTTGGAGGGATGTGGACCAAATGTGGGCAGGTGGGACTGGTGTAACTGGGACATGTTGACCTGTGTGGGCAATTTGGGCCGAAGGGCCTTTTTTCACACTGACTATGTGACAATACTTAGCAACCAATGCCAAATTCAATAAGATTATTTTAACATTACCCACCTCATCTTTATGATGGCTACCACCAAGGAAAAATGAACATCAATGTTCTGGAAGGAAGACAAAAATGCTGGAGAAACTCAGCGGGTGAGGCAGCATCTATGGAGCGAAGGAATAGGCGACGTTTCGGGTTGAGACCCTACTTCAGAATTAGGGTGGGTCTTTTCCAGCATCTGCAGTTCTTTCTGAAACATCTGCAGTTCTTTCTGAAACATCAATGATAACATCAGGCACAAGTTGCACATGGTCTAGACATATGGTCATTTTTGGGAAGCTTTTGCACCAAGCTGTCAAACCAAAGTTTTATTAAGGCTTCTAAAAGACACAAGGCAATGGTTGAGTTATGAGTCAGATAAATGGAGTTGCTTCAAAGTGAACATTAATGGCTCTGTGGATCATTGTACTACCAAAGATGGTGTACCACTGACAACCATGATTGTAGATGGCATATTCTGAATGTTAACCCTTTACATGGATGGTGTTAATTTGTACATATTTAACATACAAGGAACCACTTTTAGTTGGATATAAATTGCCATTCTCCCAATTGTAGCATAATAATATTATGCAAAACTAATGTTTTTTGCCATTATTTAAAAAGCTACATTAAAAGAATTGAACCAAACAAGCATTTTCTCACATTGTTCTGATGATCTCTTGCAACTGATTTAATGTAGATGATTTAATTTGAATTGTGCAGGAAAGAACTGCAGATGCTGGTTTAAATCGAAGGTAGACAAAATGCTGGAGTAACTAAGCAGAACAGGCAGCATCTCCGGAGAGAAGGATTGGGTGACGTTTCGGGTCGAGACCCTTCTTCAAACGGATCTAATTTAATTTGAATTGTCAATATGCAGAATGCTGCTGGTCCAAAAATTAAGCAGTTTGCACCACCCTGTTGCAATGTATTGGTGGATATTTAATCTGTACATGCAGTTGCAACTAAAGCTGACATGGTGAAAATGATGGTCGTGATGCAGATGTCCATGAAGCAGATTGCCACCATAAAGAGAAAATAGTGTTTTCATATTTCCGTTTAAGGAATGTGAGAAAAGATGTAATAGCACAGAACTTGGCCAATCAGCAATATGATGTAAAAACCTTTATTAAAAAGCTTTGTAATAATTCTTCCAAATATTTGGACTGGGGAAAATGCAGAACAAGAAAAAGATGTTGCTGCAGATAAGCACATTTATAGTTAGAAGACGAATCATGCCAGGAAAATGTAACAGAGTGTTGTCACATTAGTGTGTATTCTTTGGCAGCTGCTATATTACTTTTCAACATATTCTTGTTCCTCCCAAGTAGCCTCCAATCACCCCTGTTCTGTCTTCAAAAGTGGATAGCAGCTGACGTTTCCCTTATTTGGTGGCAATGTTGCCGGATGCAGTGTTCAGCAAAGTAGGAAGTGGTTTAATATCTCAATTTGAAATACTTTTTGCAGATTAGTGGTATGTTGTATTTTAAGACACTGTGTAAAGTGGTCATCGTGTGAAGAACTCTATTGATGAAACTTGAAACTGGTCTTTTGGAGAGTAAGTGTAAAATATTTTCTACACGTTTGTGTCTAGTTAGTACACGAGTTGTATTAAATTTCAAGTTCAAGTTCAAGTTAGTTTATTGTCATGTTATTGTCAAATTTGCAGCTGTATAAGTATTTCTGATCTTAATGCATTTGGGAAGTACCAGTTAGTCACTTATGGCTTCTCTGGCCCACCCTAGCCATAAATTTGTTGGAACGCTTTAGAAATTTTACGAGGATATCCTTGTGAGATGGGAATGCCTGTCTCATAGTAATTCCAGTTTTAATCAGCAAGAGTTACTGGGATCAAGGGCCATTCCTGCAGGGTGGATGGGACATTTAAGGTTTTAGTCATTGTGGGCCATTTTCCTGAATATTTTGTTCATGGAAAGCAAGTGGCCTCGGAGGAAATACTTTCCGTGAGTGACTCACAGAACTGATGCTGGACTTAAGGAATGTGTGCAGTATTTGAGTATTTAAATGATCTTTTCCAATCATTCTATTGAGCTGGGTATGTTTTCATTTCTGCTTGTTTCATAAAATGGGAAGTTACATTTTATTTATAAATTTTGAAAGCATGGGGCTTAAGGGGAAATGGTTTTAATTGCAAACAGAATTCTTTGTAAAATTAATTTTTGTTATAATTTTTAACTAACTAGTTAATTTATTAATGTTGCGTGTGTCGAGATACTGGAATCTTCAGTATACCATCTGGAATTCTATTAGTGATGAATGATGAAATACTTTTGATGTATGTAGGGAAATGAGTGCATTGTACCTGGAAATAGGAGGATTTAATCCCACAGTATATTTGCAAACCAAATGAGGTCTAATAAGGGCCGGTCTGAAGAAGGGTTTCGGCCCGAAACGTCGCCTATTTCCTTCGCTCCATAGATGCTGCTGCACCCGCTGAGTTTCCCCAGCAATTTTGTGTACCTTCGATATTCCAGCATCTGCAGTTCCTTTTTGAACATGAGGTCTAATAAGCTGTGTGTTGCCAATATTTTCTGTAATTTATAATTATTATATTAATACTGTCTATGTTGCGATAAGTTTGCTTAAATGGGATCCAGCGTCTTCACAATAAAATACAGGACCCTATGCTCACAAACATACCAAATATCAACAGCCTTTTCTTAACATCAGATACCAGTGTATATTTCTTATCGTCACCTATTTTTAAAGGCCTTTTCTATTTCTGCACATCATTTTGTCACGGATGATTCAGGCCATTTTGTAGAAAGCCACAGAGATTGCATCTCTACTTACTGCCAGAATAGCTTCAAATTAGCCATCAATATAAAGGAAACGGAAAAGCAGCAATTGTGTACGACAATTTGGAAGATTATATTAATGGAGTGGTCCCAAGATGGTAAACAATTTAAATCTAGTGCTAATTCTTTTTGGCATAATTGTCAAAGGTGTGTTGTCATAAAATAATTAGAACATGTGTTGTCTTTTACCAAGCTCACCCTGAAGGAAATAATTCCATTATACGAGGGATAAATATTTGGTTACCAGTATCTTCACTTAAAAATAAAACAGGGGTGTCAAACTCATTTTAGGTCACGGGCCGGAAAATGCGACTTCATGCGGGCCGGATCAGTTGTGTGCGCGAACGGACGCTCCCGCAGCTTTTGTTGCCTTTGTTTTTTCAACCTACTCTCATGTGTCTCAGTCTCTGTTATAATTATAAAGTGTTTCACTTTACAATTTTGTTTCTTATGAAGAAGATTGCCTAGCAAGCATTACTTTTATGATTGGTATTAACTTACAGTCGTAGGCTACAAGAAAATTGTGATGAGAGAGAGAAAAAACAATGCTGTTTTTTGCGCGCACCCTATTCTGTTTGTTAACAAATAGGTCTTTTTAACTTCAAGATAGACACGAAATGCTGGAGTAACTCAGGACTGGCAGTCATCTCTGGAAAGAAGGAATGGCTGACGATTCTAGTTGAGACCCTTCCTCGGACCTCATCGCCCACCCCCATCTTCTCTCTGACCCCCCACCACACCCCCCCCCCCCATCATAATACATCGGTTGTTCCTTCCTACAGATTTTTAACTTCAAGATTGATTTCATTGTAGAAGTCAAACGTAGGTTGGGTGATCATGTGCGTTTAGTCCATGGGACCACCCTGAACTTCTCGTTGCCTGTCAGTATAATTCACAATGCTACTCACACTCCGACTTATTGGTCCTCTATAACTCTGTAAAGATAGGGAATCTATACATCACTAAAGCTCTGATCTTGTTATCTTCCTGTTTGCGCGGTCATTCTATTCGCACAAAAACGGTACACGAAAGGGCTATGGTCTTTCGCCAGCTTACTCACCGTTCTCCACTGCTGCGATTGCACCAAGTTTCGTTCCGATCGGTGGTCTAATGTAAAAGTTAGCGAGGTTTAAAAATTGCGCGTGCGCAGAGCGATCTTTTCTCCTGCCAGTCGGCGCCGCGTGGATTGATCTTTTCTCTTGTCACTCCGTGGGACGGTCCGCTCCTTCCTGCGCCATCGCGTCCATACTGGAGCTGAGGCAGGCTCTGGATGGCCGGCGGAGGTCTCCAACCAGACGGAGTCGGAGATGTCACCAAACGGAAAACGGAGACTCTGATCCCGGCGGAGGAGAATGTCCAGCGACCAGCGCCCGCTGTGAATCCACATCGCCCGCTGTGAGTCCTCCAGCCCCTTCCTCTCTGGTCCCCCTCGCAGGCTCCTGCCCCCCTCCCCGGCTCCTGCCCCCCTCCCCTGTGATCTCCCCCATGACCCCCGTCTTTTCTCCGAGCTCTCTCCACACACCCCTCCCACCCGCCTCCACACCTCCCGGGTGAGTGGTGGAATATTGCATTGGGGAATGGGTTGCGTTGGGCCAGGCCTCCCGTGTGACTGGGACCCAACGGGTCCCACTTAGTCTGGCACCTAATAATTTTGTATAGGAAGGAACTGCAGATGCGGGTTTAAACCAAAGATAGGCACAAAATGCTGGAGTAACTCAGCGGGACAGGTAGCATGTCTGAAGGAAAGCAATGGGTGACGTTTTCCTAAAAAATAAAATTTTAGTGGCAGGTCCATTAAATGTTTCATTTAAATTTGAGAACAATTGAAAATCCTCAGTGAGACATAAGAGACGTGTGGAGCATCTTGAGAGGTTGGCGGTACGCGGTGAGCGCTAGGACCTGGGTGAGCACAGGGCTGGTCGTGGGAGCGAGTGTGGCTGGTCGGCTCCCATTGAAGCGGATAGTGGTGCGCGGGCACGGGGGCGACACAGCGCTGGGACTGGGTCGGTCGGGCAGCTGTGGGATCCTCTCGCCCGAGAACCAAGTGAAGGCGGACCAGGCAAATAATTTCCCCAAATCATCCCGCGGGCCGGATTGGACCCTTCGCTGGCCGGATGCAGCCCGCGGGCCGGTAGTTTGACACCCCTGATCTAACCCGTATATATATAGACATCAGAAATAGTGCACTTGTCTAATTAATTTTGGACATTTGAGGAGATTCTGGAGAGAAGGAAATGTATATTCATTTTATATTGGCCTTAAAAAAAAAAATGCACCCAAAGTGCTTCATAATCAGAAATAATTTCTTGAAGTATTGTTTGTTAGTAGTGATTGCAGGTTTGTATAGGATATCATTGGGCAATTTCAAAGTTGTGCTGTAGTTGGATTGTTTTTCTTTATCTTTGCTCACTGTCCTTCTGGGATTACAAAATCATAATGATGTCAACATTGGGGCATCTGGCAGGAACAATGACATTTAAAGAGATTAAAGTTATAGAATGAGACTGAACACAAAATTGTACTTTCTCTTGGCTACCGGCATTGATTGACATTCCTTTAACAATCACGACATCATTACAAAGTCATGTTCTTTTATTTTCAAGACTGGTGCTTTTCCACACTGTTAACCATATTAAAGCACCTCGTTCTTGCCTTCCTATTTATGCAAACCAATTTGGGGGAATTAAATCCACCAGTTATTTCTGAAGATCTTCAACTTGCTGACGGAATCCACATTGTCAATGTGTTCATGTATTTATCCCTAGAAAGGTACAGTGGTTTTCGTGAGGGAGTTGTAGAATTCCTGTCCGCTGGTCAGGTGGTTCAGCCTTGCTCCAAAGAACTGAGCAACATGTTTAGAGATGCCTCGTGGAAACGGGTCCTCCGGTCCACCAAGTCCACGCCAACCATCGATCATCAGTACGCCAGTTTTACGCACTAGGGGCATTTTGCAGAAGCCAATGAACCCAAAAACCTGCACGTCTTTGAAATGTGTGAGGAATCTGCAGCACCCGGAGAAAACCCACGTGGCCACAGGGAGAATGTGCACACTCTGTACAGACAGTACCCATAGTCAGGATCAAATCCAGGTAGCTGGCGCTGTAAGGCAGAAGCTCTACTACTACGTCACTGTACCAAAAAATATATGTAGCTGATGGTAATATTTAGTGTTTAAGAAAGAACTGCAGATGCTGGAAAAATCGAAGGTAGACAGAAATTCTGGAGAAACTCAGCGGGTGAGGCAGCATCTATGGAGCGAAGGAATAGGTGACGTTTTGGGTCGAGACCCTTCTTCAGACTGATGTGGGGGGAGGGGGGGCGGGAAGAAGAAAGGAAGATGCGGAGACAGTAGGCTGTGGGAGAGCTGGGAAGGGGAGGGGAAGGAGGGAGAAAGCAAGGACTACCTGAAATTGGAGAAGCTAAACTGTCTTCAGAGAGAGGAGGAGAACTTCTTCAAAGTAAGCTAAAGCAGGTGAGGCAGAGGTTCACCTGCACTTCCTCCAACCTCATCTATTGCATCCGCTGTTCGAGGTGTCAACTGCTCTACATCGGTGAGATCAAGTGCAGGCTTGGCGATCACTTCGCCCAACACCTCTGCTCAATTTTCATTAACCAACCTGATCTCCCGGTGGCTCAGCACTTCAACTCCCCCTCCCATTCCGAATCCGACCTTTCCGTCCTGGGCCTCCTCCATGGCCAGAGTGAGTCCCACCGCAAATTGGAGGAGCACCTCATATTTCGCTTGGGTAGTTTACACCCCAGTGGTATGAACATTGACTTCTCCAATTTCAGGTAGTCCTCGCTTTCTCCCTCCTTCCCCACCCTTCCCAGTTCTCCCACAGCCTACTGGTCCCCCTCTTCCTTTCTTCTTCCCGCCCCCCCCCCCCCCCCCCTCACATCAGTCTGAAGAAGGATCTCAACTCGAAACGTCACCTATTCCTTCGCTCGATAGATGCTGCCTTGCCCGCTGAGTTTCTCCAGCATTTTTGTCTACCTTCCCGTAATATTTAGTGTGTACAGTATTGTTGGAGATTCATTTGCTCAGATGAAGTGTTAAACCAAGACCGTAACGTATCTCGGGTAGACGAGATCTACATTCCTTGAAGAAGAACAGTAGAGGCATTGCCTCTTATCCCTGATGGCATTTATCACTGCTATTTGTTGAAATAGAAGGCTCTGCAGAGAGTAGTGCGTTCGGCCGAACGCACTATGGGAACTTCACTCGCCCCCCTGCAGGAACTATACATCAGGAGGTGCAACTCCAGAGCCAATAAAATCATGGGAGACCCCTTCCACCCCTGCAACGGACTGTTCCAGCTGCTACGGTCAGGCAAACGCCTCCGTTGCCATGCTGTGAGAACGGAGAGGTTGAGAAGGAGTTTCTTCCCAGAGGCCATTAGGACTGTAAACTCCTATCTCACCAGGGACTAACCTTACTGTACCACTCTACTACTTTTTTCCTTCCGCCCACAATATTTAATATGAAAAAGAATATGTGATTCTGTTACATTTTGTTTGGTTGTTTGTTTGTTTGTCTTTTTGCACAAAGTCCGTGAGCATTGCCACTTTTCATTTCACTGCACATCAACTACCTTCTGGGGCAGAGAGTTCCAGAGATTCACCACTCTCTGTGTGAAAAATGTTTTTCTCATTTCGGTCCTAAAGGATTTCCCCTTTATCCTTAAACTGTGACCCCTTGTCCTGGACTTCCCCAACATCGGGAACAATCTTCCTGCATTTAGCCTGTCCAACCCCTTAAGAAATTTGTACGTTTCTATAAGATCCCCCCTCAATCTTCTAAATTCTAGCGAGTACAAGCCGAGTCTATCCAGTCTTTCTTCATATGAAAGTCCTGCCATCCCAGGAATCAGTCTGGTGAACCTTCTCTGTACTCCCTCTATGGCAAAAATGTCTTTCCTCAGATTTGGAGACCAAAACTGTACGCAATACTCCAGGTGTGGTCTCACCAAGACCCTGTACAACTGCAGTAGAACCACCATAAATCTACTGCATTAGTTGTAAAGCAGTTTGGGATGCAATGCAAGAGACCTATGCCCATACGCAAATATTTTTTTTTGTAATCAATGTTAGACCAGACTATTTGGATTAGAGACCAGTCAAGGACGAGTCTCACCACAGTCACTCCCTCGTCTCCCCCCCTCCCATCAGGCAAGAAGTACAAAGTTTGAAAACTCATACTTCCGGATTTGGAGATAGTTTCTTCCCAGCTATTAGCAAGTGAACCGTCCTCTTACCAACTGGAGTGGGCTGCTGACCTCCCATATGCCCCAGACCTCCCATATATAACCTTTTGGGCTATCTTTTATTGGACTTTATCTTGCACTAAACATTATTCCCTTTATCCTGTATCTCACACTGTGGACCTCTTGACTATAATCATGTATAGTCTTTTGTTGACTGGATAGCATGCAACAAAAAGATTTAAACTCTACCTCGGTACACATGTCAATAATAAACTAAACTAGAGAATGATATCTCGTTGAAACTTTTGTCAATTTGCTTCAATCTATGTGTCCCAAAAAAAGAGTAGAAGAATTAGTACAACTTTTCAGTTGGTTAAATTACTGAGTTTCAGTGTCAAATAAATTGTTCAATTTTGAATTAAATGCGGAAGATAAACTAATGTTTATTGATATGGGAATGTGGTGACTGTTACAGCAGAGGGCGCTGTGTCCCAGTTTGTCATGTAGTGGCTGTTGATTAGGTCCAATTTAAATGGTAACCAAGATCGACACAAAATGCTGGAGTAACTCAGCGGGAGCAGTAATATCTCTGGAGAGAGGGAATGGGTGATGTTTTGAGCCGACAGTCGGGAGAGGGAGACAGAGATATGGAAGGTTAAGGTGTGAAAATGAGAGATTAAAGGTGACGATGATCAAGGAGAATGTAATTGTTAGCTGAGGGGGAGGTGACATCGAGGCATACAATCAGTAAAATTTAATCAGGAGGACAGTGAAACTAGACCTAGGGTAGGGGAGGGACGGAGAGAGAGGGAAAGCAAGGATTACTTTAAGTTGGAGAAGTCGATATTCATACTGATGGGTTGTAAGCTGCCCAAGCAAAATATGAGGTGCTGTTCCTCCAATTTGTTCTGGGCCTCACTCTGACAATGGAGGAGGCCCAGGACAGGAAGGTCCATATGGGAATGGGAGGGGGAATTAAAGTGTTTTAGCAACCAGGAGATCATGTAGGCCTAGGTGGACTGAACGTATGTGTTCGGTGAAATTATTTATTAGATGATTTAAGGAAAGTCCGAACCTCACAGCGGTCCCCGATGCTCTCGTTGACCATGGGTCGACCCGTGAGGCACCGCCGCCGTGAGATTTCACCACCGCCGAGGCCCCATCATCGCGAGGCTTCACCGCTGTCGCCGCCCCACTTCGTGCCTCTGTGATACCGACCCGGGCCCCAGCCACAGGCTCCATTGGCCACTCTACCGACCCGGGCTCCGACCCGCGAGGTTCTTCCGTTCAACCTGCAAGGCCCCGACCCGGGCGTCTACACGGCGGCATCGAGACCACGGCGCCTCGATACAGGCCCCCGGCCGCGTTCCCAGTCCACAGCCGCGGCCCATCAGGAAGACGTATGTTTAAGGTGAAAGTCTGAGTCATGATGGACTGGGCAGTGTCCTCCACTTTATGCAGTCGTCTTCCTTCCTGGGCATTTGAATTGCTGAACCAGTCAATATGATTATGTGTAGATGTTCAAGAGCATACTCGTTGACATACTGAGTCTCCTCAATTCTGTATGATTGCATCAATGTGCTTTATCCGGGACAGATCTTTAGAGCTGTGCACGTCCAGGAATTTGACATTTTTGACACTCTCCAGCACCTTCTCAATGATGAAGACAGGTTTGTGGATCCTCGACCTTCCTCTTCCAGTTCCTTGGATTTAGTGATTTTGAGAGGAAGGTTATTGTAATGGCACCATTTGGTTAATCGATTGATCTCCCTCCTATACTCTGACTCATCTGTAATTCGTCCAAAAACGGTGGTGTCATCAGCGAATTTGAAGACTGAATTTGCACTGTGTCCGTCTACGCCGTCGTGAGTCTAGGGTAAATATAGCAGGGGGCTGAGCACGTAAACCTTGAGATGCTCCTGTGCTGATGGTTATCAAGGAGGAAGTGTTGCTGCCAATTCATCTGTTGATGAGGAAGTAGAGGATCCATTTGCATGGAGACCCAGTTCCGTGTGCTTGGTAGCCAGTTTGGAAGGGATGATTTTGTTGAAGGCCAAGCTGTAGTCTATGAACAATAGCCTGACGTAAGGTAAAGACTTCAAGATTATTTTTAGATGTGTTGGCAACACATTCTCTGAATTGCAACAATTGGTTTTGAATATTAAAGGAATCTAGAACAAGCTTTAGGACGGAGAACAGAAGAGAAGACTGACTGGGACAATGCTTTTTTTTAATTGAATTAGTTAACCATACTCTGGAGTGGGAAACAGTCTGGGATCTTTTACAAGGTTTTTATTAACTGACCATGGAGGATAAGACCATATCATTATATCTGCTGTCGGAGCTACTGTATGTTCCCATATCCTATCTCCTTAATATCTCCTTATCAGTCTGAAGAAGGATCTCAACCCGAAACATCACCTATTCCTTTTCTCCAAGAGATGCTGCCTGACCTGTTGGGTTACTCCAGTATTTGTGTCTACCTTCGTCATTAATTCAAATCTGTGCTAATTTCAATCAAGGTTTTCAATGCAGTTTAGTTTTGTTGAATTAAGAGAAACCATCCCAATTCTTGCTCCTAAATGCTATAAATTGGCATCAGCTGGAAGTCGGATGTTATTGGAAACTATTAATCATCAATGAGTCAGTGCTTTCAACACAGGACGAGAGAAAATGTTAATTATCAGTAAAAAATCTGTCAATTAACTTGAAATTATCTTTTCAAAGTCCCAATCTTTATTTCAATATAACTTCAACGTAGCCTGATTCACAGCCATATTTTGTACAAAATGTACATATCCTCCACTGAGCATGTAGCATTGCTGACTGCATAAGGGCAGTTAGTTTGTGCAATATTGGGCAAGTTTTAACAGATAGATGTACATCATGGAATGTACTTTGCATATTTCCACATCCTTGCTCTTATCCCGAGAAAGAAAATGCCTTGCCTAGTAAAGCGTAAAGATGTAAAGCGCCTTGAGTATTCTAGAAAGGCGCTATATAAATCCCATCCATTATTATTATTATTAGTATATTCAAAACTTAATAATACTCACAATCATTCTGTTAAAAGCTGTGTTTGTTTATTGCCTAAAGACATTCCACAGCATTAGTAGCTAGTAAATACTTTCTGAAGTGTAGCCATTGTTGTGATGTGTGAAATGCTACATCAGCATGGTGGCCTACATTTTTTTAATGCTCAAGCTTCTGAAAAGAAACTTGAATTAACAACCTTTTGATTTACCCAGGAATGCTACGGACAAAGACCATAACACAAGAGCAGCATTAGGCCATTTGGTCCATTAAATCTGCTTTGCCATTCGATCATGGCTAATCTGTTTTTCCTTCTTTCCTGCCTTTAAACCGTAAACTTTAACCCCTTACTATTCAAGAACCTATCAATCACCGCTTTAAAAAAAGCCCAAGGACTTGGCCTCCACAGCTGTCCGTGGCAATGAATTCCATAGGTACACCACCCTCTGGCTAAAGAAATTTCTCCTTGTCTCCGTTCTAAAGGTAGGACTTTTTATTCTGAGACTGTGGCATGGAGAGGGTGGAGAGAGAGAGAGGGGTGGGGGGAGGGGAGAGAGAGAGAGAGAGAGAGAGAGGGGGAGAGGAGAGGAGAGCTATGTCTCTGAGAGCCGCCTATCTGCGTCGCTGCATGTCCGCTTACTCGCAAGCCGAGCGGCCGCCACAGGTTTTGGGCTGTGACTTTGAGGGTTGATCGCAGCGGGGATATAAACGGAAAAGTAAATAGCAGCTAAGTTTGAATAAGAAAAGAGAAGGGAGAGAGCAGTGGGGATTTTAAAATTCAAAAATAAGCAATTTTGAAAAAATTAATTGTTTAATGTAAATTAAAGAAAAGCAATTTCAGTTGTCCAAATCTGCGGATCAAATAAGTGCAAAGTTTTTAACCAGTTATGCAATAATCTTTTCAAAAATAATTATTCAAATATAAATAAATATTGAAAAAATCGTCTACGTTTGGGGGGAAAAAAAGAAAAGCGTTTACCTTTTGTAAATAGTGTAAATTGAAATATTGAATGAAATCAAAAATAAAAAGATTTTCAAAACAAACGTGTCAAATGAAAAATAAAAAACGGCAGAAATCCAGCGTTTAGATCGAGCTGTATTGTAAAAGTCGGAATCCGAACTTCGTTGTCCGAATGACCGTTGGTGAAGAATGTTCTGGAAAAGGATTCCCAGCAGGCAACGCGAGCTACAGGCCTTGGCTGTTCCTGCAGACCTTTCCACATCTGCATTTGATACTTATAGTCGGTTGTCCATTGACATTAGTCGTTAGCCTTTGATCCGTTAAATTGGGGGTGCTCATCCATCTCCCCCCCCCTTCTCGGGCGCCCCTGCGGGTATTTTTCCATGCGTTTTTCTGTAGCTTGATTTGGGTCGTCTCCTCTCAGAGAATGCAGTTTGGGCCGCCCCGGTTGCCGTCTTTCCGAGCTGTCCATTGTCTCTCCAGTCGTCACCACCCTATTCTTGGTTGTCAACCAGTCTATTCCAAAAGCAGGCGGGTGGGACCAGTGTAGAATGGGGCATGTTGGTCGGCATGGGTAAGTTGGGCCGAGTGGCCTGTTTCCAGGCTATATGATTCTATCAACTAAAAATATTGGATTTTTAAAGTGAATATCATACATCTTGTAAATTACAACACAATTTGTAATCTGGTGAAGGCTATTTGAATTTGAGTTAATTATGTCTCTGACATAAGCAGATGTGGCTTTTGGAGAATTCATATTTTAAGTTGTCCATTCTGTCACTACAGGACTGCTCACAATATTTTCAGCCGAGTCCAAAGGTCTTCAGGTAGACAAAATGCTGGAGTAACAGCGGGACAGGCAGCATCTCTGGAGAGAAGGAATGGGTGATTTTGCACAGATGACAACATGGGTAGTTTTAAAAATAGTTGAAACACAGTTAAATTAAACACATCTTGGATTAGTTTCATTTAGTAGCGATAAAATGCACCTGGAATCAGAGCCTTTGGATTACAAGTATAACCCATTGGTGGGCACAAAGTGCTGTAGTAACTCAGCGGGTCAGTCAGCGATCCTGGAGAACATTTCAGATAGAGACCCTAGCCCACTGGTGTCTGATTTAACTACTTTACAGAAGTAGAGAGCAGTATTAGATGTAGAACGCAGTGTATCTGGCAATCACTCGTTGTGTGATGGTGTAACATAACGTGCATGTTACAAACCAGGAAACATGTATCTTATTTTGGCTTCTCTGAATCCTGACTTTTTGTTCACATGCTCTTGGAGAAATAAACGCCATGATTCCTACTCTTTGCCAGCAACTTTCTGTTCTCCTCACCTTCACTCTTGTGACTCCCAGCTGCTCCACCTTCCACTCCACAAATGGCTACCCAATTGCTCCAGTCTCCCATTTCACTTGTTACTACTCCACTGATCACGCCTCTTTTCCAGTTTCCCAATTACCTTGATATCTCGCACATTCTTAATGGGGAAAAAAAAATCACGAGATTCCCTCTCGGTGAGGAAAGAGGTTTTTGTATTTGAGAACTCCGATCAACAGTAATTTAGATCTGGAGAAACTCCCGAAATTGATGATATACCGTGCTCCACGGGTTCGCGGTTCTACAGCCACCATCTGATTGAACTCTCACTCAAAATCGCACTTGTTGAAATCTTATCAATTGCCCTTTGTTCCATTATTCACAGCAACATATCCGACAATCTGCTCAGCCATTCCCCTGCCCTCATCTTGACTAATTTTATTAGGGGTGGCACAGTGGCATATAGCTAGGAGTTGCTGCCTTACAACGCCAGAGACCTGGGTTCGATCCTGACTACGGATGCTGTCTGTACGGAGTTTATACGTTTTCCGGGAGCTCCGGTTTCCTCCCACACTCCAAAGACGTATAGGTTTGTAAGTTAATTGGTATCGGTAAGTTGTAAAGTTGTCCTTGGTCTGTAGGATAGTGTTGGTGTACGGGCTGAGCGTGGAGTTGGTGGGCCGAAGGGCCTGTTTCCGCACTGTATCTCTAAAGTCTAAAGTTTAAAAGTGCTGTAGGCTTCTCAGTAAGCCAGGGGTTAAGTGAAATGTGACCATGCCTTGCAACAGTATGGTTGTGCAAAGCTGAGGATTTGCCTGTTTGGACATGTGTGGTCAATCCTTGTATTAATTCATTGGTTACAAGTAAAAGCTGTAAGTGGACTTAAAAAAAAAAAAACGCAGTTACAAAATAGTCTTGCGCAAAGGTGTTCTTTCTGAGACTGTTTACAGATATAGTGCCTTGCAAATTATGACGCACTCAATCCTTTACCTTTCCGCTCAAGAAGGGAGGGGCTGCAATCTTGTCGTGAAGGTGGAAACTTCTTTGTAACTAGAGAGGCTGAGTGAAAAAAAAGTGGAGAGAATCGCTGGATAGGACCACGTCATGATTTGTAATCCCGTTGATTTATTTTGTACGGATGACAGATTGCTGGGATACTCGCTCGTTGGTTAGATTGACACCATGCTCGTGCAAGTTGAAGGGGAATAAAAATCTCCCAGTGCTCTTTTTGAAGGGGTGTGTTCACATGAAAGTTGGAGACCAACGCAATAACGATTGTGTTGTAAAGTGTATCAGCGGTGTTGCAGGTGTAGGCACCGTGACAAATTTCAGCAGTTCAAGAATGGGGCTAGGCTACTAAGTCAGGTGTGTTGTATTTTAAGAGCAGCTGAAATTTACCACAGTAGTTCTACAGCCCACACACCACAGATTTAACGATGAATTTGCTACAATTGAAGGAACTGTCTCAGTCTGATCTGTATCGAAGGCGGCAGGAGCGGCATGACAGCATTGTAACTGCTGTTTTAGAGACGAGGAAGTTAAGGTATGTTTATTATGAGCTGATTATTAACTACACCTGGTATATAAAGAAAACTGTAGTCCGACGCGATCATCAATGAAGCCAGTTTGGATTTGGTGGTCTTATGCCTAATGGGTGGAGGGAGATGTGTAATGGCCACTTATTTGTAAAGCAAATGCAGGGTTTTGAACAACTGAATTTTTAAATGCAAACTGATTGTTTGTGTTCCTTTGGTCACCAAGGGCAGTAGATATAGTATCTGATCGTCTCAGTCAGTAAATTTGCATAGGGATTATTTTGAACAGAGTGTTTCAAACACAATTACTGAAAGACATTACTGAAATATTTTACATTAGTATCAATATCTAAAATCTTACTTGGAAAAATTAGGTTAGAATTTTGTGTGTAGCAATCATTTTGGTGTTGACTTCATGAACAAAAGTATTTTCGAATGGAGATCTATCTACCTCTCTGAAGGATTGTAGCATTGTGTGAGTTGGAAAGGGAGATGGGCAATCTGTATGACATGAAGAGTGCTTTCAGTGAAATTCGAGAACTAGTGAGCCTTTCAGACTTTTTTTCCATTTAGTTTCTATTTATACACGGCAATTGCTTGGCTGTTAACAACGGAATGCAATACTTTTGTGGATGTCACTGTTTACGCATGAATTGTACTTTTGAAAAAAAATTGACTCTTGCACTGGAATGTGCCCGAAGGGGACAATGGTGTTGAGTGCAGTTTTCATTTCTGTGCAAAAGTTAAAGGTCACCAAATGAATCATCAGCCTTTATCTAATAAAACTGGGTAGACTTGCTCCATATGGATGTTCAATCTCCAAGAGAAAGATATTTGTGGTGATATAAAAGTGATCATTTGACTTTTTTTTAAAAACAGGATGTTTCCACATGTGAGAGTGTCGAGGACTAGAGGTCAGAGCCTCAGAATTAAAGGACGCTCCTTTAAGAAGCAGACGAGGAGGAATTTCTTTAGTCAGAATCTTAGGAATTCTTTACCACAGAAGGCTTTGGAGGCTGTCAATGGATATTTTTAAGGCAGAGATAGATAGATTCTTGATTAGTACGGGTGTCGGGTTATGGGGAGCAGGCAGGAGAATAGGGTTGGGAGGGAGAGATAGATCAGCCATGATTGAATGGCAGACTGGATGGGCCAAATGGCCCAAACCTGCTCCCATCACTTATGACCTTAATGTACTTCTATGCAGTTGTTATGGGAAAGATTACTACTTTGAAACAAATCTTTTTTGCATTCATGCATTAGCCATGTCATTGTGATGCTGTTTGGAAAGTTGGAAGAGAGCTGGGGGTGGGGGGGTGGCAGGTGACAAAGCCAGTCGCCAGTGAGTCGCCTAGTCTATGCTTGATTTTGCTGATGTAAATGAGGTCACATCGGGAGCAGCGAATGCAGTAGATTAGGTTAGAGGAGGTGAATGTGAACCTCTGTCTCACACGGATAGGTTTCTGGAGTCCCTAGATGGATGTGAGGGAGTATATATAAGAACAAGCGTTGCATCTCCAGCGATTGCAAGGGAAAGTTCCTGGGGAGAGGGTGTTTTGGGTGGGAAGGAATGAGTGAACCAAGGAGTTGTGAAGTGGATAGTCTCTGCAGAAATGGGTGGGAATGGAAAGATGAATTATGTAATTACTATTTTGTTTTGATAATAAAAGTAAAAAATATTCTTAGATAGCACTTACCGTATTTCCCGGCAATGAAGATGCGATTTTTTTCAATAAAATAAGGCACAAAAATTTACCTGCGTCTTGGAGGCCGAAGGTTAGGTTATTAGCCAAGAAAGATAGACTTGGCCATCTCTCAGTATAGCAACATCAAGAACGATGTCTATCCCTCTAGCCAAGTCTATCCCTCATTGTTGGCAGATGATGGGAACCGGCTGTAAAGTGGAAAGTGGCTGTAAAAGGACAGCGCCGCTGTGGGGGAGGGGAGGGAGAGTTCCTTTCACGTGTGGGGAGTCTGGCCCAGGTCGGCACGGGCAGGAGCGTTGAGAAGGAGGGGGTCAGGAATCATGCCAGCAACTCACTCACCGGTGCCGTGGCGCTCCGGGCATGGAGCCACCGCATTGTGGCCAGGGAGGGAAGTAGCTTGGGTGGCTGCAAGCGGCCGCCGGGACCGGATAGCAGAACCGGCCGCCATCTCAGCGCCTTCTGCCGGCCCGCTCACCTCTGGCAGTGCTCTCCGTCTGAAAACTTCTCTCATGTTATCCGCTTCCCGCAAATCCTTAAATTCCGACTGCCGCTGGGCGCAGGACATGGTCTCACTTACTGCGCTGGGTGACACTGCATAGCATTCATTGCCCGGTCCGTGTCTTTCAATGTAGACCGGACAGTGAGGGGACCAGGTCAAGAGCAAAGATCATAGAGTGGAGCGGTTCAGCGGGCGATGGATAACAGGACAGCGGGTGGTGGAGCTTACTCCTGTGTCAGCGCGAGTAACCTCAATTGATATTGTCATTCAATAAGATCACAACTGATCTCTCTCCACCTGCCGTCACCCTCTACCCCCCACCCATTCAGTCATTCAGAATGGAGGAGATCTGGAAGCCTTGGGTAAATTGAATTCTCTTGAAAAGAAAGAATTACTTTCTTTATTTTTATTATTATTATTATTATTATTATTATTATTTGAGTGTGAGAAATTCTATGTCAAGCCAGCCTTTTTTCAAATTTAGCAACAACATGGGGGTGTGTCTTCATTGCAGGGAAATATGGTATCTATTATTCCCATCCTTGAAAGTTGATAAAGTTATCTTCAAGATCAATCTTGAATTTCACTTGAAATTTAATTGTAGTAAAATGTTTCACCATTTTTGTTGATTTTCATCTAATTTTATGAACAGTTTGTTAACTGTTAACTAATAAAGTTACATTTAAAGGATAGTACGAGTGTATGGGGTGATGTTGGTGGGTGTGGGCCAAAGGGCCAGTTTCCATGCTGTATCTCTTGCAAAGGGGGGTTTTTGAAAGGAAAATAGTTGGCACATAGTCTCCTGCAGACAGGCTGCTCCAACAGATAGACTGCTCCTCATGGCTTCAGTTTTCTTTGTTTTGATTGACCACATCAATTACAAAATCGATATGACATACAGTCGCATCATTTTTCCCAAGGGTTAAAGAACCGCCAATTTCCGTCAATTGAATTGTCCTATTTATTAATCGGCAATTAACTTGGGATTTTGGTGGGCAAAACTGGCCATGAAGTCGTAAGGCATGTATCTTTCTGGTTACCATATTTTTCTTCTGAGCAAATTGTCCCAAACATATACTTAAAACATTTTATCAGCCCCTTTCCCATGTAAAATTACGGGTATAAAAGGTATTACGGGACCACCTTTTGTAGAGTAGGCAAATTTAGTTAATAGTGTTGGAATGTTCATGCTGAACTTGGAAGGGGATGAGAAATCCAAACATTTACATTTTTGAATTAAAAAAACAAAAAAAGACCATTATGTCATGAATCCTTCAATAATGAGGATTCAACATAATAACAGTAATAGGGGCCTTTTAATATATTTGTGTTTAAGAAGGAACTGCAGATGCTGGAAAATTGAAGGTAGACAAAAGTGCTGGAGAAACTCAGCGAGTGCAGCAGCATCAATGGAGAAGTCTGAAGAAGAGTTTCGGCCCGAAACGTTGCCTATTTCCTTCGCTCCATAGATGCTGCTGCACCCGCTGAGTTTCTCCAGCACTTTTGTCAGCCTTTTAATATATTTGATGAGCAGTGTGGGAACAGAGCAAATCTGGTATTTTAAAGATTCTCTTTCTAGCACTCTCTCTAATTTCACTATACCCATGTATTCAGCATTGAACTTGTTAGTTCATGTTGTTCATAACTCTGCTTCAGTTTTTGCAATTCTTTTTAAATAAAGAATGGAATGTAGACATGGGATTCTCTTAGAATTATGACTATGCAGGTGCAAATGCTGCCATAACCATAAGAGTTTAGTTTAGTTCTCTGAGTAAATTGAAAATGATGTGCAGTTTCAATGTGAACAAAAACTACAATTTCAGTCACATAAATGTATTGTACACCATCTTTACAAAGCAAATCTCTTGGATTGTGGATTATCACACTTCATCTAGCAGTTGGAATGCAGTTGAGATGGGGCCATGGAATTTTACAGCATGAATTGCTTCCATTTCTAAAGGATTTTGTCAGCAAGAGCCAAGTCTGGAGGAACTGGTCTCATAAGTATACCTCTTCTGTAATGACGAGCCATTGTGGAATGAGGTGGGGTTATTGGGAAATGTATGTGGGATTTGCTCCCATTACCTTGATCTGGTTTGCATTTTGACTGCTGTGAAGATGGATATTAAAGCCACTTCTACCTCCGAGCACAAAACTTCAACATTTTAAGTACAGTGCAGATAGCTTGACATATGTTCATTGCTGTTTCAGTGGATACATTACATTTGTTATCATGCTATAACCAATCTGCAGACTGGAAGGAGTGACGTTATTAAGTCTCGCCCCAACTTGGAAGGTTGAGCAAAGACTATTATCAGTTAAAATTAGGATAATCATTAACTCCAATCACTTAAAAAGATGGTGTGACCAGCAGAGAAAGGACACCATGCCATTCATTATATTTAATGATAATTTCATTATCTTTCACTGGAACGGTGGAAGTTGCGGGGAGACCTGATATAGAAGTATATAACATTTATGAGAAGCTTAGATATGGTAGATAGTCAGAACCTTTTTCTCAGGATGGAAAAAATGGCAAGGCTCTGATCATAAATAAACGTGGTCTGTCATGAGTTTTATTTTATTTCCTCTCAGAATTGCTGTCAGGCACATTTTGCACATCTATTGATCTATGGAGTAGATGGCATAGCTTTAAGGTGAGAGGTGCAACATTTAAAGGAGATGTGTTACAGAGGGTGGTGACTGCCTGGAGCGTGTTGCTGGAGGTGGTGGTGGAGCCAGATATGCTCGTGGCATTTAAGAGATGTTGGATGGGCATATGGATATCCAGTGAATGGAGGAATATAGTGTATGTGCAGACAGATAAGACATGTTCTTGGCATCATTTTTGGCATAGATGTTGTGGGCTGAAGAGTCTGTTCCTGTGTTCTACATTCTAATGTTAATATTCAATAAGTTTATAACCTAACATAAAACCCAGAAGATGCTGGGAATATTTGGCTGGTCAGGCCACGTCTCCAGAAAGAGGAATATAATGAATACAGGAAAGATGTGGGGGCTTTGGAGTGGGTACAAAGAGGTTGATGAAGATGCTGCTAGGATTGGAGTGTTTTAGCAATATGGAGAGTTTGGACAAACAATGGATTGTTTTCCCTGAAGTGTGGGAGGCTGCGAGGGTGACCTGATGGAAGTTCTTAAAATTATGGAGCCTTAGATATGGTAGATGTTCAGTCATTTTGCTGAGTTGCGAATGCCAAATACCCGAGGGTACAGACTTTACACAGCGCGGAAACAGACTCTTTGGCCCACCGAGTCCACGCAGACCAGCGGTCACCCCGTACACTAGCACTATCCTACATACTAGGGACAATTTATAATTATACAGAAACCAATTAACCTGCAAACCTGTACATCTTTGGAGTGTGAGAAGAAACCAGAGCACCCAGAGAAAACCCACATAGTTCACAGGAAGACCGTGCAAACTTTGTACAAATAGCACCAGTAGTCAGGATCGAACTCGGGTCTCTGGTGCTGTAAGGCAGTAACTTTACTGCTGTGCCGCCCACAGTTACTCAGTTCATGTGCAGGACGTCTTTTAAGTTAAATGGAAAATTTATGCTGATATTGAAATTGCATGGCTTAGACCTTTGATCAAAATACGACGGTCTAGAGAAACCGTGCATCAAGCAGCATCTGTGGAGGCAAAGGATTAGTTCATCTTTTGGGTTGAGAGCCTGCACTTTCCCTTGAGAGAGGAGATTACCAGAATATAGAGGTGAGACAAAGGGGTGAGGCAGAGGCTGGCAAGAGATGGGTGGAACCAGATGGGAAGGAGAAGAGGAGGGAGGCAGGTAGGTAGAAACGGATAAATAGAAAGCGAGAAAAGGCGACAGATGGAGCTTGGTAGTGGGGGATTGTTGGGGGGGGGGGGGGGGAGAGAGACTGTGTAGCATGTTGCTATACAAGAATTTTGCCCGAACAGTCTGACCCATAGTGTTGTGGGCGTAGCGCTATTCTTAAAGCCCATAGCACTGCGGACGGTAGCGCTATATTTAAACCCCATAGCGCTGCAGCCAACAGCTCTTTGTTTAAATTCCCATGCACTAAGCCGATAGCGCTCTGTTTAAACCTTTGCGCACCAAACCGGCAGCGCTGTGTGTATTGCTTTACGTGCCAGTCTGCGGCTGATAGCGCTTTGGTCCCAAAAGGGGGTGTGGGCCCTCGCTCGGATGCAGTCCCCTGCTGTTGGTTATAGTTTGAATTTGGGAGCAGTGCTATTGGCCAGGACTTACCGGCGGTTATTTCAACGGCTGATTTCTTACCTGTATAAAGGCAGGCGCCAGGAAGCCATGTTAGTTTGTGTATGAGTGGGGTTCACCGACGGGCCGAGTCGCGATCAGCGCTGCGGATGGAGGCAAAGAGAGAGTGAGGTGTGCTGCTGTTGAACGGATCCCGCGCATACCAATTGTTTTTATTCTCTCTTGCCAATAAAACTGATTTGTAACTAAACAGATGAGTGAGCCTTTCTAGCCAGATCCTTGAACCTGTTCCCTTGCAACACATGGTAGTGGACATGGGCTGGAAGGTGATGATTGGTAACAAAATGCTGCAAATGTTTAATGAAAGCTTTCTTTATCAGATTCAATATCTGCAGCCATTGTTTCGATTTTATCATCTTCCGGCCTCTGGCGTTTATTTCCTGCCCTGTGCGGAACCCCCCCCCCCCACCCCCCCCCCCCCCCCTCCCCCCTCCCCCCCCCCCCCCCCCCTCCCAAATCTGCCTTTTCTCCGTCTTGACCTCTGAGCCACTGTCTCTTAATTCCTCCCCCCTCCCCTGCCCATCATCTCTATCCTTGCTTGCTTCCACATTATCGCCTGCCAACCCTTGTCTTGCCCCTCCCTCCCTCCCACCTCTTTTTATGCTGGCTATCTCTCCCCTGCACTGTGCTGATGGAGGATCTTGACCTGAACCACCAACTACATCTTGGGCTCCATTGGCGCTACCTGATCTGTTGAGTTTCTCCAACAATTTATGCTTTGCTTGGCATCTGCATTCTCGTGTGTCTTAACTGGAACTTTAATGGCTTTGTTAAAATATGTAGCTGTGTGAGGGATGCATTTCAGGTCTTGAGAAATGTTGGCTCAAGGTGAACTTCAAGGTGATGTGAAGGTAGTGTATAATAAGTATTCAGTGGAGAATTCAATTGTCAGGCAATGAAATGAGATTCCAAACTTTATGTATAATTCCTGTTTGCTGTGAAAGAACTTCATGAACACCAGTGATTAAGACTGATTAACAAATACAATGGAAACTGGTTTTAGGTTTCTACAGATCCTTTTGCACTATTAGAGTAGACCTGGATGTCAGGTGAACAGTCTGACCAGACTGGCACTGAAAGAGGCGATAGAGCTTGCTGCAAATGTATATTTGGAGACTGACACGTATACATGTAGATTCCCTCTCTGAGAAAGTAAGAACAGAATGAGAGTTAAGGGCCTGTCCCACTATACGAGTTTACCCAAGAGCTCTCCCGAGTTTAAAAAAAAAAATCAAACTCGTGGTAAGTACGTAGAATGTACGTAGCGGGTACGTCGGAGCTCGGGATGTCTCCTAGCGGCTCGTAACGCTAACGGCAGGTACTCGGGAAACGCGGTAAGCTCGGGAAGTTTTTTCAGCATGTTGAAAAATGACCACGAGAGCTCCGAGTACCTACGAGCGGCTATTACTGTAATTCTCCGAATTCGAATCAGGGGAAACTCGGGAGAACTCTTGAATTACCTCGTACAGTGGGACAGGCCCTTAAGTGATCAGAAAGAGATTCCTGGAGTACTACAGAGATGATGAGGGAAGAGAATTGATAACTGTATGTTTTTACTATAATTATTCTGTTTTATAATTAGTGTCTTCTGAACAACCTCAATTAACATTGGTTGGTAATTGTGACAAACAATGATGAAGTCAGTAAGGTTGCCAACCTGAAAAGTGGTCTGTCCATTCCCTTCATTGATGCTGCCTGACCAGCTTTATCTTATGCTAAAGTTCAGTACTACTAGGTTTGAAACAACAGACATGTGGACAAAGAATTAGTACTACAGTTGATTTTGGACTAACAACCTATTTCCAAATTATGCACTAATGACCAGTGCTGAAGTTTAGTCAGCATCCATCTATTCTTACAAACTTCCTGATTTTAATATTCTATTCATAAAGTTTGTTGCTGCTAATTTTTTTTTAAATGAATGAAAGAGCAATTACTCTGCTTTATTAAAAGCTGCTGTCATTTATACTTCATCTGTCCTTTAAACAAACTATCTCTGCTCATCCCTTCCCACCCAAACAATCCCCTCCCCAGGTACCTTCTCCTGCAACCGCAACACCTGTCCCTATACCTCCTCCCTCGATTCTGTCCAGGGAACCTGACAGTCCTTTCAGGTTAGTTGGTCAGATTCACTTGCATCTCCTCCAAACTGTATACGTTGTTCAAGATGTGGACTCTTATACATTGGCGAGACCAAATGTAGACTGGGCAATCGTTTCGCTGAACACCCTCGCTCAGTCCGCTTGGACCTACCTGTATTGCATTATCACTTTCCTTTCAGTATCTGTAACTTACCAGGAGCTGGTGGAAAGTGAATAAAATGCTAGGATAATGAAGGAAATGGGTGTAAGTTATTTTCTTAAGTCACATCAATTTATACTGATCTACTTTGTTTAGTTTAGAGATACAGAATGGCAACATGCCATTTGGCCTAACAATCTATGCTGATCATCAATCACCCATTCACGCAAGTTCTATGGTATCTTGTTCTCATCCATTCTCTACACATTAGGTGCAATTTAACCTACAAATCTTCATGACTTTGGGATGTTGGGAGGAAGCACTTGGAAGAAACCCTAACGGTCAGGGAAAATGTACAAACTCCACGCAGACAGCACCCGAGGTCAGGATCAAACCCGGCTCTCTGGTGGTCTGAGTTCTACTAGCTGTGCCGCTGTGCGTTGGAGAACAGTAAAGGAGGTGCCAGCTGCTCTGAGCCTTTGGCCAACAAATTGGTGGAGAGCTAAACCAAGCTCTGGCTTTCAAATTAAGAGGATCAACTAGTCTGATCTGTATCCAAGGAAAATAAAGGTCTTTGCTGCACTTTCCCCTGCCATCCATATGTATCTATCTCAATCTCTTTCCAACCCCCTATCACTGCCCTTTCTACCCCATGCAATCCTTTCCATTTTTTTACCTCCACTCTTATCCATCTTTCTACATGTCATTTCCACAGTAGTTCTTCCATAGCTTCTCCCAGCTTAAACACATCCAGCTCTTTAATAATGGAGGCTTAGTGGAACTGTTGATGGCTGACTGTTGTGCATTATGAAGTCAACCTACAGTGACCTTTTTCTTGGAAATGGCCAATTTTTAACAAGATTCCAGCCAAAGGCTGGGTAGTGGTGTGGGCTTGAAACCTTATGACGAGGCCATCGCATGGTATTGTGATGATGATAGTAAGATTAAAATACTTATGTGGATTGGTTCAGTACCTTGTTGAAGAAAGTCATATTCTTCAATTTCATGATGGAAAACAGCATTTTGATCTTTGATTATTAAGAGGGCACACTATTTTCATCATCTCTTGAATGCAGCTAGTTAGGCATTGCCAGTACTATTATGCCAAATAATTTAAATTGCAGCAGTGCTATATAATCATATAAGCAGAGTTGCTTTTTTCCCCCTTCCCAAGTGAGTCATAAACTGGTCACACAGTTATGTATGACTGAATGTAGGGATGGGCATTATTGAAAAAAATATGTGGAATGCTGGAAGATGTTCTCAACCTCAAGCTCTCCCAAAACCCCTTTTTAAGGCCAATTAAATATACAGACCATCGGGAAATGAACAGATTCCTAATTTACAGACGTCCAGGAGTTAATTCTGTCCATTATTTGGTGTAATGCAACAAGAAGCACTTACGCTAGGTGCTATTAGACTGCGACTATTTGGTTTTGGAATCGGAGACCACACAAGCATGGTATTAATCAACACAAACTTTATTGTGGAAACAGCATCTGTACTTAACAGTTTTTACCACTTTTTTTTCCTCTTTGGCACTCTTGGTTCCGGAGCCTTGTTGGATTAATCATTTTGGCGGACCAACAGAACCAAGATATATGAAACGGTCTGCCTTGGCCGCTGGGGAGCTGAGATACCGCTCCGCAAAGTCTGCCTCGGAAGTCGGCTATGGGAATGGAGCAGCCAGCTCTGGCCAGGCCAGAGTTCCAGAGCCCCTGCCACGGGGCAGATTTGACCCGCTGATTGGCCGCGGAGATCTCGATGAGATGGAGATCGCCCACGCCACCCGACTATAACCATATAACTATATAACAATTACAGCATGGAAACAGGCCATCTCGGCCCTACAAGTCCGTGCCGAACAACTTTTTCCCCTTAGTCCCACCTCCCACCTGCCTGCAGGGGAAGCTCATTCCACACCGCTACCACTCTCTGAGTAAAGAAGTTCCCCCTCATGTTACCCCTAAACTTCTGTCCCTTCATTCTGAAGTCATGTCCTCTTGTTTGAATCTTCCCTATTCTCAAAGGGAAAAGCTTGTCCACATCAACTCTGTCTATCCCTCTCATCATTTTAAAGACCTCTATCAAGTCCCCCCTTAACCTTCTGTGCTCCAGAGAATAAAGACCTAACTTATTCAACCTTTCTCTGTAACTTAGTTGTTGAAACCCAGGCAACATTCTAGTAAATCTCCTCTGTACTCTCTCTATTTTGTTGACATCCTTCCTATAATTGGGCGAACAAAATTGTACACCATACTCCAGATTTGGTCTCAGGCGCCAGATTTTTGGGGGGACTTCCGGGGAAGATTACAAGTATACTTTCGTCATTTTGTCCGGATTAAAGGAGGTGCCGGACCACCAGTTGCCAGAAAATCGGTGGTGGACCTGTACTTAACACCAACTGGTGGACCCCCATTCAGTTGCAGGCAGCTCTATCCACAGTATGTCTCGCAGTTTCCCTTGGCATCGGTCACGACCCAGGCCCAGGGTGAAGTCCCAACTCCCGAGCGCCCGCTGGACTGTGTTGTACCTGGCAATCTTTCACGGTTAACAATTCATAATAAATACTAGAACTAAGTGGGACCCGTTGGTCACATGGGAGGGCTGGTCCCCCAATGCAATATTCCACCTCTCCACCAATTCTAATATTGGTGGCCAGTGGGGGGAGCTTTCTGGAGCACTAGTATGGGTGTTGTGGGCTGAAGGGACTGGTTTCCAGAGGGCTAGTATGGACATTGTGGGCCAAATGGATTCTTGGGGTGGCAGCTCAGTCACTCAAGCCTGATGTGCTGGCAGCTCACTCACGGCTGGTGGGTTGGCAGTTGACTCACGGCTATTCCTTGAAATTCCATTTCAAGCAGGGTACAAGGCCACCAAATTCAAATGCAATTTACTACCATTTCAAGCAGGGTGCAAGGCCACCAAATTCAAGTGCAGGTTACTACCACTTCAAGCAGGGTGCAAGGCCACCGAATTCAAGTGCAGTTTACTACCGCTTCAAGCAGGGTGCAAGGCCACCAAATTCAAGTGCAGTTTCATGCCACTTCAAGCAGGGTGCAAGGCCACCAAATTCAACTGCATTTTCATACCACTTCAAGCAGGGTGCAAGGCCACCAAATTCAAATGCAGTTTAATACCATTTCATGCAGGGTGCAAGGCCACCACATTCAATAGCAGTTTCATACCATTTCAAGCAGGGTGAAACCACCATAAAACCACACAAAACACCACATAAACACCACACTCACAGTTCAGTAGACATTCAGTGTGTTCAGTTGATTCACAGCTCGGACAGAGCCGTGACCTCTCCCTCCCCCATCTTGCAGAGACTGAGCCACACCCACACTTCTGGGTTTTATAATCCCTCCCCCTCCTACTGGAAGGGGCGTGGCCTTCATGGCATGATTGACAGGAGAGAGATTCTCAACATTTTTAAAACACCAATAACACACTTTTATTTTTCATTGATGGGAAGAATCCTCTGCACCTGATGAGCGGAGGGGGACTGAGTAAGATGGCCAAAAATCATAGCCGTAAGTGGTAGCGTTTTTATCTAAAATCATTATACAGTGCAAACAGGACGTTGTCAAGTTTAGACTTTTAATCATGTGCCATTTCAAACCAACCACCACCAACCACCATTTGCTGTGTTTTATTTCAAACCAACCACCACCAACCACCATTTGCTGTGCTTTATTTCAAACCAACCACCATTTGCTGTGTTTTATTTCAAACCAACCACCATTTGCTGTGCTTTATTGCAAACCAACCACCACTGACCACTATTTGCTGTGCTTTATTTCAAACCAACCACCACCAACCATTTGTTGTGCTTTTTCAAACCAACCACATTTTCATTTTCAAACCACATTACGGGCACTCAAGGTCAGTAAAACCACACTCACAGTTTAATAGACAGTTCAGTGTTATTCACAGCTCAGACTGAGAGATGTGACCCTCTCGCTCCCCCATCTTGCCGAGTCTGACTGAGGCACTCAACACTTACGGGTTTTATAGTCCCTCCGGAAGGGGCGTGGCCTTCAGGAGAGAGTATTTCAACATTTTTTAAACACTAATAACTCTTTTATTTTTCATCGATGGGAAAAATCTTCTTGTCCTGCGCAGCGGAGGGGAACTTTGAGTAAGATGGCCAAAAGTCACAGCTGTAAGTTTTTTTTCTAAAATCAATATACAGAACAACAGAAAGTGGACATGATGAGACTTTTAGTAATATAGACATCAAAATGCATCTGTTTGTAAAACGTACAGCAGGTTGCTTTAGGATGTCCACACAAGGTTCCCTTTTGGCTAGAATCCACTGCAGCTCTGTAGCCATTCTCTGGTTGCCCTCTATTTCCCATGCGATCCCTTTAACCATCTCCATCCAAGGGATCACAACTACTCATGATGTTACATCCTAACGCTTCCTTACAGTCAGAAAATACACAAGTCACTCTCTGGTAACCATACCTCCAAAGTATTTTAATGAAAACATCAAAAACACGCAAGGCACAAGAACAATTACTAAAAGTGGAGTGAGAGAAGAAAGTAGTTCTGGGATGAATGTGTATGTGTGTGCTGGGCTTTTGAATGTAATAATATTACAAGAGCTCGTTCATTTGTAGGGCTGTCCATATGTTGAGTGCTCATAACCTGGGGACTGTATGTAGTTCTGTAAAGTTGGAGTTGATTGCAACAGATTTTCACACAGCTTGATCTTGCAGATGTGTGCAACAAATGAGCTGTTAGTGGTGTTAGCTAAGAGTTAAAAGCATCACATTTTTAACAATGCCATGAATTCCTTGATTGGCAGATGGGTCTCATTTATTGTATTGTATTGTATTGTATTGTATTTTAATGACCACACAGCCAGGCTGGTGGAATTTGTTATCAGTACAGCTCGGTACAGGTTCCAACATTTCATCAAACATTAAACATATAACATAGATATACATACAGACAGACACATTACATAATACATAAGGGCCATGCTTATTCTTATTCCTCACCGTACAAAGTTTAAAATGTTAATTGCAGTGGGAATGAAACTGTTTTTGAAGCGGTTTGTTTTGGAGGCAATTGTCCTGTAACGCCTCCCAGAGGGCAGTAGCTGAAAGGCATAGTGTGCAGGGTGAGTAGGATCAGAGATGATCTTGCGGGCTTTGTGAAGTGTCCGTTTGTGGTAAAGTGATTCAAGGGATGGTAGGGGTAAGCCAATAATTTTGGATGCTCTGTTGATGATGCGCTGTAATTTCTTCCGGGAGAGTGAGTCGAGACTGCCGAACCAGACTGTGATGGATGAAGTGAGGATGCTTTCGATGATGGCTGTATAGAAGCGGAGCATGAGATGAGACCTTACTCTGAACTTCCTGAGCTGTCGGAGATGGAAACGTCTTTGCTGGGCTTTTCCATAGATGTGGTCTGCGTTTGTCCTCCATTTGAGGTTGTTGCTGATGTGGGTTCCAAGGAATTTGAATGTGTCAGTGATGGAGATGGATTCACCTTTAATGAGCACAGGAGTTTTGGGGGATGGCTGGCGTCTTGGGTCGATGATGAGTTCTTTTGTTTTTGATGAGTTGAGTAAGAGATCATGGTCTGTGCACCAGGTCACTGCTTGGTTGACCTGTGCACGGTATTCAGTTTCTTGGTTGTTGGTGATGAAT
Organism: Amblyraja radiata; assembly: GCF_010909765.2. NCBI lineage: Eukaryota > Metazoa > Chordata > Chondrichthyes > Rajiformes > Rajidae > Amblyraja > Amblyraja radiata. The sequence continues at coordinate 43,359,300 of NC_045961.1, forward strand.
CCTATGATGGTTGAGTCGTCCACGTACTTGTACAGGTTGACAGAGCTGTGGTGGGATGTGAGCTGGTTTGTGTAAAGGGAGAATAGCCAGGGTGAGAGAACACAGCCTTGGGGTGTGCCTGTACTGAGGAACAGAGGGGAGGATGTATTATTGTTGATCCTCACCCTCTGTTGCCTGTTCCAGAGAAAGCTGTGAATCCAGTGACAGATGCATGGGTCAATGTTCATGTCCAGTAATTTATTGAACAGTTTGGCCGGGTTTATTGTATTGAATGCAGAGCTGAAATCCATGAACAGGATGCGGGCATATGTGTTTGCGGACTCCAGGTGGTTCAGAATGTGATGAGTTGCTAAGTTGACGGTGTCCTCAACTGACCTGTTGGCTCTGTATGCAAATTGGTATGGGTCCATGAGTGGGGTGGTGACAGTTTTCAGGTGATTGAGTATGATGCGCTCAAATGATTTCATGGCTGCCGATGTCAAGGCAATGGGTCTGTAGTCATTGAGGCAGGAGATGGTCTTGGTCTTGGGAACCGGGATGATAATGGATTCTTTGAAGCAATTGGGTACTGAGCTTTGACAGAGGGAGGTGTTGAAGATGTTGGTAAAAACCCCAGCCAGTTCCGCAGCGCAGTGGTGGAGAACGGAGGGGCTGATGTTATCTGGGCCGGGGGCTTTATTCCCCTTAAGTCCCCTGAAGGTGCTCCTCACCTCCTCCTCGTAGATGGTGAAAGGGGGGGGGGAGGAAGGGGGTTGGGGGGAGATGGTGGTGGAGCCGGTGCCTGCTCAAACCTCCCATAGAAAAAGTTGAGTGTATCAGGAAGCTGATTGTCACTGTCAGGTGTGGGGGTGGGTTTCTTTTTGTAGTTCGTCATGTTTTGGAGTTTTTTCCAGATGAAACGTGTCACTAGTAGTTGATTTGTTCTTCTAGTTTAGTGGCATAGTTGGATTTGGCTCTTCTTATAGCAGATCTCAGTTTGTATTTGGCAGCCATATATTGTTCTTTGTTTCCTGCCAGATGTGCTGAATTTTTCTCCTTTCTTAATTTTTTAATGTCCTTGTTAAACCACGGTTTATTATTATTGTAGTGTTTGACTTTTTTGAGTGGTATGCACAGGTCCACGCAGTAGTTGACGTATGACGTCACTGCAACGGTGACGTCGTGGAGGTCACCTGCAGCATGGAAAACATTCCAGTCTGTGCACGCGAAACAGCCCCGGAGTTTTTCGATGGCTTCAGGGGACCAGCACCGGACAAGTTTTGTTGGTGTCTTGGAGGATTTAACTTTTTGCCTGTATTGTGGAATTAGCAGCAGCATTGCGTGGTCGGACCTGCCCAGCGGAGCCCTCGGGAATGCACGGTAAGCCTCTTTGATGGTAGTGTAGCAGTGGTCTAGCGTGTTGGTCCCTCTGCTGGGGCAAGTTACCTGCTGATGGTAGCCGGGGAGCTCAGATGACAAATTGGTCTGGTTAAAGTCCCCAAGGACGATGACTGCTGTGTCCGGGTGTGAATTTTCCACTGAGGAGACGTAGTTGGCTAACTCGGCTATGGTGGTGTTAGCGTTAGCTTCAGGTGGAATGTAAACACAGATCATAATTACTGATGCGAACTCCCATGGGAGGAATGATGGTCTGCATTTGACAGTGAGGTATTCCAGGTGCGGGGAGCATACATGGGTGAGTTCTGTAGAATTTGTACACCAGCGTTCATTGATCATTATGCAAACGCCGCCGCCTTTTGCCTTGTGCGATAGTTTGGATGATCTATCGGCACGATGTAATGTGAAACCTGGACGTGTTACCGCTTGGTCAGGTACTGATTGATCCAGCCAGGTCTCTGTCAGGCAGATGGCAGAGCAGTCACTGTAGTCTTTGTTAGTTTGTATCATAAGTTGGAGTTCATCCATTTTGTGCCGGAGGGATCTGACGTTTGACAGCAGAAGGACTGGGAGCGGTGGCCGGTAAGGGCGTCTCCTGAACCTGGCAAAGGTGCCGGAGCGGCGGCCCTTTTTGGTCGGCAGCCATGATGTAGTGGCTTGAGATGTTTAAGTCCCGTAATTTCTCCTCCAGCAAGGATGTAGATGGGCCCGAACCACTGAGGTTTAAAAGCTCCGAACGGGAGTACTGGATTAAGCACGACACTTTGCAAACAAATAACGCAGACACTAAAACGGCAGACAGGAACACTGCTTGTACTGCGGCAAGCCTCACGGCCGCCATCTTATGATTTGTTTTAAAAAACTTGTCATAAGGACTTATAAAAGGACACTTTGACGTTACCTTGGTTTGTACTGAAAATATAACTTGGCTCTTGTATAATGAAACTCATGACAAAAACTCATATGTCAGGCTGTTATTCATTGATTACAGCTCGGCATTTAATACAATCATCCCCTCCAAGCTGGTTATCAAACTCTCAGAACTGGGTCTCTGCGCATCCCTCTGTAATTGGATCCTCGACTTCCTCATTCACAGACCACAGACTGTTCGAATTGGTGAAAAAGTGTCAGCCTCGATAACAATCAGCACGGGAGCACCTTAAGGCTGCGTGCTCAGCCCCCTGCTGTACTCACTCTATACTCATGACTGCGTAGCCTGTCATAGTGCAAACTCCATCATCAAGTTCGCTGACGACACCACTGTTGTGGGACGTATCACTGATGGGGATGAGTCAGAGTATAGAAGTGAGATCGACTGACTGGTGCCAGCACAATAACCTGGCCCTCAACACCAGCAAAACCAAGGAACTGATTGGGGACTTTGGAAGGGGTAGGATGGGGACCCACAGTCCCGTTTATATCAACGGGTCGACGGTGGAAAGGGTCAAGAGCTTCAAAATCCTGGGCGTGCACCTTCCTGAAGATCTCTCCTGGTCCGAGAACACTGATGCGATTATAAAGAAAGCACATCAGCGCCTCTACTTCCTGAGAAGATTTCGGAGAGTCGGTATGTCAAGGAGGACTCTCTTTAACTTCTACAGGTGCACAGTAGAGAGCATGCTGACCGGTTGCATCGTGGCTTGGTTCGGCAAATTGAGTGCCCAGGAGCGAAAAAGACTACAAAAAGTAGTAAACACTGCCCAGTCCATCATCGGCTCTGACCTCTCTACCATCGAAGGGATCTATCGCAGTCGCTGCCTCAAGAAGGCTGGCAGCATCATCAAGGATCCACATCATCCTGGCCGCACACTCATCTCCCCGCTACCTTCAGGTGAAGGTACAGGAGCCTGAAGACTGCAACGTCCAGGTTCAGAAACAGCTTCTTCCCCACAGCCATCAGGCTAACTCAACTCAAACAAAACTCTGAACATTAATAGCCCATTATCATTTTATTTGCACTTTATCTGTTTTATTTATTCATGTGTGTATATATTTATACACTGGTATATGGACACACTGATCTGTTCTGTATTCATGCCTTCTATATTCTGTTGTGCTGAAGCAAAGCAAGAATTTCATTGTCCGATCTGGGACACGTGACAATAAACTCACTTGAATCTTGAATCTAATGATGCTGGAGTGCATTTCTAAGTATAATTAGTTTGTTGCTACTTGCATATTGAATGTCCATAGCTATAGTAAGGAATAGTATTGATTAAAAACAAATTCATTGGAGCAAATCTTTGGATTAGGATTGTCTGGTAATTTGATTCTGGTTAATGTGATAATGACACCATCGCTGCAAATACCCTCTTTTAAAGCAGGCCAATAGGCAGTTATTCCAAATTAAACCATTTTAAGCAGCTGCTATCGTTGAGCTCCTAGTTTGGAAATGTGACTGCCTTGTGTGCCTATTTGTGGAAGAAGAAGAAATATTCAGAAGGCGCCGGAACTAATCTGGCTACTGTTTAAAGTTTTCTCAAACAAAACTTGTAAATCTGTAAAAAAGATTGTTCCGAGACAAAATACTGATTTACATTAGAGCCGGTTAAAAGAAAGTTTGTTGATATGAAGCATTTTTTTAAATCAAAATATATATGACTGAAAATATTTGTTATTCCAGATGTTATTGTTGTCTGATAATGTTCATAAAATTATATATTTTAGTGTTAAAAAATAAATTTCTATGTAAAACTTACACATGTCATTCGATAGAATCAATTTTATTGTATTCTTTATATGGATTTCTAAATTCTGTCTATCCCAAATTAATATGAGATGTTGAATGTTTCAAAGATGAACTAAATTATATAAGCTTTGAACCATTATGAATTAGGAATAGAATGTTTTCTGGAGATTGTGTGCAGAAACATATGGGTCATGATCGTATTTAATTCACTGCTTTTTTAGTGCGTCAAAATTAGATATATTCATGTACAGAAATGTTATTTTGGGGCCAGTGGAATGATAAATACAACTAGCCACTTTTTCTTCGCATTTGCATGATCTCCTAGCGAGTTGACAAAATGAACCAAACCGTCAATTCTCATAAACATGTTAAAACAGTAATACCAAACTGAGCGATGCTACCTCATGCCATTGCTATGCAATCCCATGCATCACATCAGTTCTATTCTGACCTTCCTTTTGGCTGAACTCCTAATTTGAAGCTGAAACATATCCACAGAAGGTTATACTGACTCTTCTCTCTGAAGGTTGGAAAAAGTTTACGTGGCTTTGGAGAAACATAGTACAACAATTACCAGCCACCTTTTTGTGACTTGTGCAGAATACTTTCTCTGCTCGGATTTTCTTTAGATTCAGACTGTATTAGGTCTTTGGATCATTTTAATAGAATACTTTTTCTCGGAGAAGAAGCAATGGCCTGCACAATTCGACAGGAACTCCTTCAGACCACTATCAATGGTGGCTCAGAATTTGTTGAAAGCAGTGAGAATGAGAAAGCTGTGTCTAAGCCACAGAGAAGACAGAGTGATATAAAAATATATAAAGAATTCTGTGACTTTTATGCTAGATTGTAAGTGATTTACCTCGGCTTTTTACAGTACTAATATCGTTTCAGTATCTTGAAACATCAGTGATCGTTTAATTCACGCAGAGCATTATACAGTTAATTTTGTACAACCTTGCATGTTATGCCAGCAATTAACCTGATACTTTAGTGCAGTGCCAAACTAGAAGTTGTCAATTGTTCTATTTGACCTGTTGTACTTGCTATAAACACGTCTGATTATAGCTGTTCACATTGCCTTAAAATGAGCACTATAATCAATTTATTTCCCCCCAAGAGTGTATCTAAGCATGAAAGTCCTGATTCATAGCCTGGGTGATAATACTTGATGCTGTATTTGGAATGCTTTTTAGTTTATATGTAAATGAGGATATGTTGGAGGTTGATATTTTGGATCTTTTCCAAGTATCTCATTTTTGTAGTCAAAATGATGATAGTAATCACAAAACTGAAGCACACTGTAAATTTTGAGCATATTATACAAAGAATAAATTTAATCTTACAGCAGAAAGAATGAATTTGATATTACATAATTGTCTTTTATTGTAATGCAAAAAATACTGCAGATTGTGGAAATCTAAATAATCTATTTATTTATTGGACCTCTAATGGATATACTTTATTCAAGACATCTAAAAGTCCCTGTACTTTGTCTCTTTATCAACTCAGTCAGGTTTTCATCAACTTTGGTGGAATGGTGATCTTCAGACTGTTACAGAATCTGCCATTAAAACATTAGCAAAGCACATTTATCTTGTATCACTTTCCCTCAGGGTTAAACATTGCTGTGGCAGACTGTAGGTTGGGAAATTTGGCACAGAGCATAACGCACTTGAAACATGATCCATCTGAATTTCTTTAAATGAACATTACAAAACAAAAAAAATCTGGCGGGTCTGACATGGTCTGTGTAATCATTCTTGTAGATTTCTTGCTCTTGGCACAGGTGGTTATAAAGCAACCTTCACCTTAGTTATTGGAAAAAAAGTTTCTATGCTAATGTTTCAATTGGCAGATTCCGTAAGACAGTCTGAAGATCACATATTGATAATAAATCTCCCATTAAACTGTAATTTCTCTATCTTGCATTGCTTAATTTCAAAAGCAAAAGACGTTCATCACATTGAGATGATTTGATTTAAGACTGCTGGAAGTATCAAGGACAGGCTATATCATGATATTTCATTTTATATCCTCGAACCAATGCACACATATAACATCCTCATTAGTCTCTTTCTGTAATCATCATATTCAAAGCTAAATTCCAAGGAGAGAGAAACTGCCAACAGAGAAAATTATCAGGAGTTACATTTAGCTTTAAACAGGTACTCAATATTGAATAAGATTCCAAGGTAAATTAATGTTGGCAGATAGCAAGACCAACTGTTTCCAAATGTTGTGGTAAATTTGTTTTTCTTTTTCAATTACATTTATATTACACATCGTGTATGTTAGATTTTGATCTAGTAACATACATGTTGGGGCTCTAAAACTTTGGGTTATATTTTTTAAATGCCAGGATGTCTGGAAATTGTTTTAATCTGGTAAACGATATTTAATAGCAATCCCTTTTTAATAGTGTGCAAGGTTTCTGAATTCTTATTTCACTTCACATAAATGGGTAGAAGTTAAAAATCACTTAATCATTCATCTTCCATGCTAAATCTTTTTAAAGCCGCATGGCTGACATTTTGGGCAGTGCTGCATCCTTGAAGCCTAAATCTTAACATGTTATCCTTTTAACTTTATTTCAGCAACATGGCAAATGCTCTGGCTAATGCCATGTGCGAGCGATGCAAAAGTGGCTTTGAACCAGCGGAGAGGATTGTGAACAGCAACGGAGAGTTGTATCATGAGCAGTGTTTTGTATGTGCTCAATGCTTCCAGCAGTTCCCAGAAGGCCTGTTCTATGAGGTGAGTAGATTGCAGGATGACTGCTCACTCCATTAAGTCTTGAATTAATGAATTTCCCAATAATGCAGATTGTTTCCCGAGTTGCAAGTATTTCATCGGATCATCATTTGACTTTGATGAGTCTTTCTTTGCTGGATTGCCCCAGGTGGAACAATCTACATGTGGTGACCTGGCCTTCAGATGATAGGCAGAGAAAATCAAACTGTTGTAATTGCTTTTAAGAAAAAAAAAAAGAAAAGTACAAAGTAAATATTAAACAGTAAGCTACCGTTAATTAAACCCAGTGGCCCAGTGGTAGAGTTGCTGCTTTACAGTGCCAGAGATCTGGGTTTGATCCTGACTACGGCCACTGTCTGTACGAAGTTTATACGTTCTCCCCATGACCACGTGGGCTTACTCCGGGTGCTCCAATTTCCTCCCACACGCCAAAGATGTGCAGGTTAGTAAGTTAATTGACCGGTAAAATTGTAAATTGTCCATCGTGTGTAGGATAGTGTTAGTGTATGGGGTGATCGTTGGTTGGCATGGACGCGGCGGGTCGAATGGCCTGTTTCCAGGCTGTATCTCTAAACTAAACTGAACACGTGTACATTGAAAGAGAGAAAAGTATGCTTAGCTAAACTCTTTAATGATGTTTGGCATATGGCTGAGGTGTCACCTGCAATCTGTCGGACTCTCTGCTGAGGTTTGAGAACCTCTCTGGATATGGTGAAGAATGAAGCTGGAAAGAACTAGCCAGCAGGCATTGTGGCTCTCCAGGCTGAACAAGAATGGATGTGTGTTTATAGGTTGTTCCAGTGTTTCCAGAACCCAGGAATGGGATGGAATGTGGTCAAGCAGTCTAGTTTATTTTATAATTTGGACATTTTTTAATACAGCAGACTTTTCAAGTTAATAAATATATATTTTCAGAAAATTGAATATATTGAACAATGCAAGGAGCATTCGTAATAAGGTGGATGAGTTGAATGTGCAGATAGTTATTAATGAATATGATATAGTTGGGATCACGGAGACATGGCTCCAGGGTGACCAAAGCTGGGAGCTGAACATCCAGGGATATTCAATATTCAGGAGGGATAGACAGAAAGGAAAAGGAGGCGGGGTAGCGTTGCTGGTTAGAGAGGAGATTAACGCAATAGAAAGGAAGGACATTAGCTTGGAGGATGTGGAATCGATATGGGTAGAGCTGCGAAACACTAAGGGGCAGAAAACGCTAGTGGGAGTGGTGTACCGGCCACCTAACAGTAGTAGTGGAGTTGGTGATGGCATCAAACAGGAAATTAGAAACGCGTGCAACAAAGGTAAAACCATTATAATGGGTGACTTCAATCTACATATAGATTGGGTGAATCAAATTGGCAGGGGTGCTGAGGAAGAGGATTACTTGGAATGTATGCGGGATAGTTTTCTAAACCAACATGTAGAAGAACCAACGAGAGAGCAGGCTATTCTAGACTGGGTATTGAGTAATGAGGAAGGGTTAGTTCGCAGTCTTGTTGTGCGTGGCCCCTTGGGCAAGAGTGACCATAATATGGTTGAGTTCTTCATTAGGATGGAGAGTGACATTGTTAATTCAGAAACAAGGGTCCTGAACTTAAAGAAAGGTGACTTTGAGGGTATGAGACGTGAATTGGCCAAGATAGACTGGTCAATGATTCTTAAAGGGTTGACGGTGGATATGCAATGGAAGGCATTTAAAAACTGCATGGATGAACTACAACAAGTGTTCATCCCAGTTTGGCAAAAGAATAAATCAGGGAAGGTAGTGCATCCGTGGATAACAAGGGAAATCAGGGATAGTATCAAAACAAAAGAGAAAGCCTACAAATTAGCCAGAACAAGCAGCCTACCAGAGGACTGGGAGAAATTCAGTCCAGCAGAGGAGGACAAAAGGCTTAATTAGGAAAGGGAAAATAGATTATGAAAGAAAACTGGCAGGGAACATAAAAACTGACTGCAAAAGTTTTTATAGATATGTCAAGAGGAAAAGATTAGTTAAAACAAATGTAGGTCCCTTGCAGTCAGAAACAGGCAAATTGATCATGGGGAACAAGGACATGGCAGACCAATTGAATAATTACTTTGGTTCTGTCTTCACTAAGGAAGACATAAATAATCTGCCGGAAATAGCAAGGGACTGGGGGTTAAATGAGATGGAGGAACTGAGTGAAATCCAGGTTAGCCGGGAAGTGGTATTAGGTAAATTGAATGGATTAAAGGCCGATAAATCCCCAGGGCCGGATAAGTTGCATCCCAGAGTACTTAAGGAAGTAGCCGCAGAAATAGTGGATGCATTAGTGATAATTTTTCAAAACTCTTTAGATTCTGAAGTAGTTCCTGAGGACTGGAGGGTAGCTAATGTAACCCCACTTTTTAAAAAGGGAGGGAGAGAGAAAACGGGGAATTACAGACCAGTTAGTCTAACATCGGTGGTGGGGAAAATTCTGGAGTCAGTTATTAAAGATGGGATAGCAGCACATTTGGAAAGTGGTGAGTTCATTGGACAAAGTCAGCATGGATTTATGAAAGGTAAATCATGTCTGACGAATCTTATAGAATTTTTCGAGGATGTAACTAGTAGAGTGGATAAGGGAGAACCAGTGGATGTGTTATATCTGGACTTTCAGAAGGCTTTCGACAAGGTCCCACATAAGAGATTAGCATACAAACTTAATGCACATGGTATTGGGGGTTCAGTATTGATGTGGATAGAGAACTGGTTGGCAGACAGGAAGCAAAGTGTAGGAGTAAACGGGTCCTTTTCAGAATGGCAGGCAGTGGCTAGTGGGGTACCGCAAGGCTCAGTGCTGGGACGCCAGCTATTTACAATATATATTAATGATCTGGATGAGGGAATTGAATGCAACATCTCCAAGTTTGCGGATGACACGAAGCTGGGGGCAGTGTTAGCTGTGAGGTGACTTGGATAGGTTGGGTGAGTGGGCAAAGGCATGGCAGATGCAGTATAATGTGGATAAATGTGAGGTTATCCACTTTGGTGGCAAAAACAGGAAAGTAGACTATTATCTGAATGGTGGCCGATTAGGAAAAGGGGAGATGCAACGAGACCTGGGTGTCATGGTACACCAGTCATTGAAAGTAGGAATGCAGGTGCAGCAGCCAGTGAAGAAAGCAAATGGTATGTTAGCATTCATAGCAAAAGGATTTGAGTATAAGAGCAGGGAGGTTCTACTGCAGTTGTACAGGGTCTTGGTGAGACCACACCTGGAGTATTGCGTACCGTTTTGGTCTCCTAATCTGAGGAAAGACATTCTTGCCATAGAGGGAGTACAGAGAAGGTTCACCAGACTGATTCCTGGGATGGCAGGACTTTCATATGAGGAAAGACTGGATAGACTCGGCTTGTACACGTTGGAATTCAGAAGACTGAGGGGGGATCTTATAGAAACTTACAAAATTCTTAAGGGGTTGGACAGGCTAGATGCAGGAAGATTATTCCCGATGTTGGGGAAGTCCAGAACTAGGGGTCACAGTTTAAGGATAAGAGGGAAGACTTTTAGGACCGAGATGAGGAAATCATTTTTTACACAGAGAGTGGTGAATCTGTGGAATTCTCTGCCACAGAAGGTAGTTGAGGCCAGTTCATTGGCTATATTTAAGAGGGAGTTAGATGTGGCCCTTGTGGCTAAAGGGATCAGGGGGTATGGAGAGAAGGCAGGGATGGGATACTGAGTTGGATGATCAGCCATGATCATATCAAATGGCGGTGAAAGCTCGAAGGGCCGAATGGCCTACTCCTGCACCTATTTTCTATGTAATTCAGATGAGTTTTAAAAGGAAAACCATAAGAGAAAACGGGGTGTGCTATTGACTAACAGTATTGACTGACTATGACACAGCTTGCTTACAAACCTATATGACTAATAAAAGTCTATTGCTTTTAACATCAACATGTTGTCAAGGCACCACCTACTGAGTGCAACAAACAAAAATGTAGAAACTATGTGTAGGAAGGAACTATAGATGTGTAGGAAAGAACTGCAGATGCTGGTTTCAATCAAAGGTAGACATAAAATGCTGGAGTAACTCAGCAGGACAGACAGCATCTCTGGAGTGAAGGAATGGGTGATGTTTCGGGTCGAGACCAGACTGAGAGTCGGGATAGGGAAACAGAGATATGGAAGGGTAATGTGTGAAAACAAGGCATCAAAAGAGATAAAGCAAGGAAAATGTCACATTCTCCCAGCTAACAATGATCTATTCTACATTTTCCTTGAACATCATCTCTTTTGATATCTCGTTTGCACACATTACCCTTCCAAATCTCCCTTGACTCAGTCTGAAGAAGGGTTTCAACCCGATACGTCACCCATTCCTTCTATCCAGAGATGCTGCTTGTCCCAATGTTGAAACTATGATAGGTTTTAGGATTAATATATGCTATTATGGTGCTTAATTAGTAATGAGTGGTTGCACAATTAAATATTGAAATGCCTGGTCGTACAGCACGGAAACAAGCCTTTCAGCAAATGTGCCCATGCCAAACAGGATGCTTCATGTACACTCATCCCGCCTGCCTGCATTAGGCCCATATTCCTCTTAGCATTTCCTATCCATGTACCTGGCCAGAGCCTTTTAAATAAAAGCCGTTCTTGAAGATGTAAGTAAAATAAGGTTTGAATTGTTTTTGTTTTTTGATAATTTTGAACATTCTTTCGCATCAACTACCCAGTCTATTCCCTTCAGAATCATGTATTATAATTAAATTGCTTCCTTTTTGTTGCCTTCCAATGCCACCTTGTATATTTAGTTATTCTCTACACCATTCTCTCTTGCAACAGTTCTGAGGTTATAGGTATCAATGTGTTAAATATACCTCCAAAGCAAATGTGTTCTATGATTCGGAGATGGTGCTGCAAACACCAAAATCGTGCATAATTGAGGAAAGGTCATCGTGCTACAGGTGCATAACCTTTTATCCGGAGTTCCGGAAACCGAAAAGCTCCGAAAACCGGACATTTTTTCCAGGATGTCGTCTGCACACCAAAGCTTGCGTTTGGCGCCAAACTTGACCCGAAACGACCCACGGTCAACCCAGGTCTGTACTACTGTAGTGGCTGCCTCCTCCCCGGAGACCGGGGAGACACTTAAACATCTGTAAATCATTGCTTAAATGTTAGTCAGTTAGTTTGGAGGGCTTTTATGTGAAGGGGGGGCGGGGTGAAGGGGGAAACTTTAATTCTTAGTCCCCTACCTGGTCGGAGAGGCGTGGAGCAGGCAATGCCTTACCGGGTGGCCGTGCAGTAAGCTCCGGAGCGCTGTGGCCGCCGACTCCCAACATCACGGAGCTGGAGCTGCGGGCGTCCGGCCGCGGGCGGCGCCGGTTGTAGCTCCGACCCCGGCAACTCTACCCCTGGCTGCGCGGCGCTCCAAATCCAGCGCGGCCCGCGGCCAGACACCCGCAGCCCCAGCTCCGCGATGTTGTGTGTCGGTGGCCACAGCGCTCCGGAGCTTACCGCAAGGCGACCCGGTAAGGCATTGCCCGCTCCCCGCCTCTCCGACCAGGTAGGGGACTAAGAATTAAAGTTTCCCCCTTCACCCCCCCCCCCCACATAAAATCCCTCCAAACGAACTGACTAACATTTAAGCAATGATTTACAATGATTCCCCGGTCTCCGGGGAGGAGGCAGCCTCTCCAGACTTATCAAGCCTCCTGCGCTACCTACCTAATCTACGCTAAAAAGCTTCCATTCGGAAACCCGAAAAATTCCGAAATCCGAGAAGTGTCTGGTCCCAAGGCTTTCGGATAAAAGGTTGTGCACCTGTATTATACATCAACTCCATTCCCATTGCAAGTAAACAAAAATGTTTCGCAAAAAAAATTAATAATGCTGCAATCTTAGTTGATGTGCATGACCACAACATTTTATCAACCTGTAACCAGGATTTAAATACACAAAAATGCTGGAGAAACTCTCAGCGGGTGCAGCAGCATCTATGGAGTGAAGGAAATAGGCAATGTTTCGGGCCGAAACCCTTCTTACTCGGAAGGTGAGCAAGAAGGAGGGCGGTGGATAGTGACGCTTGGCTGAGTCACCAACATTGTCCATAAGGTGCACCAGCGAGCACCTTCTTCACCAGTTGCCGCATGGTCCGGTTGACGTGGCTGTTGTTGTGGCTCAGGTTGTAGCCCCTGGCCAGCAGTGCTTTCTTCAGGCTGCCCCCACCGATAGGATGCGCTCTGTCTCTGTGGGGCTCCCTCCCCTCTCGCCAGCCACTTCTTTCTGTTGGCCATCGCTTTGTCCCTCCCCTCTCCGCCACCTCCTTCTCCCCGGAGTCAAGCAAGGTGTCAGCGACTGCGAGAGGGGGAGGCGGTGGTGGAGAGGGAGTTGTGGACTAGACAAAGTGACAGCTGACAGGGAGAAGTGGCGGCTGGTAAGAGGGGAGGGAGCCCCACTATAACCGAGCCTGTCCTGTCGGTGGTGGCGGCCTGAAGAAAGCGCTGTCCACAACGTGAGCCTCGTCAACTGGACCAGCAGCAATGGCGCCTGGTTTTAAGCTGAACAGACACAAAGTGCTGGAGTAACTCATCAGACGTTTGAAGAAGGGTCCCAACCCGAAACGCCACCTATTCGTGTTGCCTGACCAGCTGAGTTACGCCAGCATCTTGTGTCATTTTTACATGTTAACCAGCATCTGCAGTTCTTTGTTTCTACCTAGTTTGAAGGTGATTGTGATTGTGTAAAATTTGACGAGTAAGGGTTTTGCAGAACATAATGCTTACTTAAGTCGGGGAGTGTTTGTATTTGACTTTGAGCCAGAGAAACAAAATACATGAACACATAACAGTGGTGAAAATGTTTGGAGATTACAATGTAGCTTTCAGCATAAAGTACTTCTTATTATCACCTTTTAGACTAGCACAAAAAAAAATCAAAGACTTTATTTTAATTTTAAAAATGTACTTAATAAATTTAAGACAAAATCGAATTAGAATTAGTTAAATAATTACATGTCGTTTGTTACAGTTTGAAGGGCGAAAATACTGCGAACATGATTTTCAGATGCTTTTTGCACCCTGTTGTCATCAGTGTGGTGAGTTAATTAACATTTTACATATTTTCTTTGCAACAGTTTGAATGCTGTCTGCTTGCAATTATTTATTTGCGTTAATCTTAAAGTACATACTTGCAGTCCTATCTGCAATTAGGTGTAGATTTCCAAGCGGTAAAGTCTTCAGTTTTCATAATGAATTGCACAGTCTCGCTGCCTCGCCATTGATACAGGTCCGTTTGGTCAAAGCACACCAGCCCTGTTCTGTCATGGGCAGAAGATTCCCAGTGCTCTTGCAGGAATGCTACTATGTTTGAGGCTCTCTGGTGCAATCCTTAATGTTATCTTGGACATCCCTGGTTTCAGTGGTCCCTGTACAAGAGCTCTATTAACAGAGATACAGGCCCATCACTGATTTTTCAGCAACAGGTGGTCTGCAACCTCCTTTAATCTGAACAAAATTACAAGAGCACACTTGAAATCCCCACATAAGTTCCCCCCTAAGATGTGGCACCTAGACCGGGTGAGATAACAGATCTCAACTTCATCGGTACTTCCTTGTTGATCAGTGGGTCGAATTTGCCGCCCGCGGTTGGGGCTTTGGAACTCTGGCCCGGCCAGAGCCGGCAGATTCGTTCCCATAGCCAACCTCTGAGGCCAACTTTGCGGGCTGATATCTCAACTCCTCAATTGCTTCGGCGGACCGTTCCATTACCATTGGATTACTCTTAGAAGCCGTAACCTCTGTTGGTCCGGCAAAATGGATAATCCAGAAAAGCTCGAACCAAGGGCGCCGGAAAATCGGTGGTGGACCTTCGTTTAGAGTTCCACTACTGTGAATGATAGCTTTATCTTTGCAATGATTTGAAAGGTTTTGCTTTAAGATGCCTATCTGAGGTAGTCTTTCTCTCCAATACATACAGGAGGGCAAGGATCCATGCAGCTTGGTAGAACATGAACTAATTTCCAACTTTAAAATATTAATCTTATGTGGACAGGAGCTGTGCAAATGTACGTAAATTAACAATGCATTGTCCTGCCGTGGCTGTGCATCAGGTTCTGATGTTCGTGTAGTTTTCCACATTACTGTGGATTTTTATTGTGGGGACAGGATGGCGTGTCACAGAATCTCCCAAAATAGAAGAGATTTTTTTGGATATTTAGTTTAACGCCAATTCTCGTTGATTTCTACAATGAAACATACAATATGTTGGAGCTTCGTTTAATACACATGCGCATGTTGCAGCTCAATAGATGAGATTGGTACTGATTCTGTACTGATGTCTCCGCTACCATTGTACCCACCTCTATCACCCTTCGCTTGTTTCATCTAGGCACCTTAGTTTTAGAATCCCCTAACCTGGGAAAAGCACTGGTCATCCACCTTGCCTATGCCCCTCATGATTGAATAAATGTTATCTGTAAAGGTTACCTCCCAGTCTCCTGCACCCTAGGTAAAAAACAGTTCCAGTCTCTTACAACTCGGGGCCTCTGCCCTACTGAAATCTTTGTAATTTGTTTCTGCACCCTCATCATTCCTAAGCTACAGAGACTAGAATTGCCAATTGTCAATGGCACCTAGGTACAGCAAAATTCCTTTTTTGCAT